>NC_069504.1:768653357-768853357 GCF_027579735.1 Bombina bombina | reverse complement strand
TATGCTAATTTCTTAGACCTTGAAGGCCGCCTCTAATCTGAATGCATTGACATTTTTTCACCACTAGAGGGCATTAGTTCATGTGTGTCATAGATAACAAGCTCATGCACGTGAATATACATGGGAGTCAGCACTGATTGGCTAAAATGCAAGTCTATCAAAAGAACTGAAATAAGGGGGCAGTCTGCTGGGGCTTAGATACAAAGTTATTACAGAGGTAAAATGTGTATTAATAAAACTGTGTTGGTTATGCAAAACTGGGGAATAGGAAATAAAGGGATTATCTTTTTAAAAAACAAAATTCTGGTGTTACTGTCCCTTTAACATTACCATTTTCAACACAATCATTGGTTCGTTCCACTAGTGACCAATTCAGCAGAGCAGGAATTCAGAGTTAAACATGGCGGCGCTCATTGCTTTATGGAGACAAACTTTACACGTATGTTTTCAATATTTAAACAACAATGTTTTTAAAAAAATAAATAAATTAAAAAAAAAAAAAATCTACATGTTATTCCCTGGCTTTTCATAAAAACGAATATGTTAGGGACAAAACTTACTAAAAGGGACATGAAAAACTATTTTTTTTTAGACTTAATCTTATTCGATTACCTAATTTGTTTTGTTTTCTTGATATCATTTGTTTAAAAGGGATACCTAGGTAGACTCAGGAGCTGCCGATTGGTGGCTGCACGTATATTATTATTATTAGTTCAACCAATGCATTCAGCTAGCTCCCAGTAGTGCATTGCTACTTATTCAACAAAGGATATCAAGATAATCAAGCAAATTAGATAATAGAATTAGAAAGTTGTTTCAAATTCTATTCTCTATCTGAACCATGAAAAAAAAAAAATTGGGTTTCATGTCCCTATAATACAGGAATCACACTCTCGCTAAACCACTTGCAGCTCTCCACTCTACTCGTAAACAATGAATATCGCGATTCATTGTTCACTTTGGAGAGGCTGCTAGAGGCTTTGCGTATTACCTCTGATATCTTGAGCGCTCATTAGTGACTACGACTATTAGCGACTATGTAGAGAGCAGGCTGGGACCGATCTCAATGTCACTACGCTAATGAATAGGAACTAGGAGGAGGCGGAGGACAGATTAATCCTCAGTAAAAAACTGAAGGTTATTGTCTTATATAATAATAGTGGAGTCAGTGGAACAGGGGCTTTTTTGTAATACAAAAACTACTGACCAAAGAGGACTATGGCCCCCATTTATTATACTGCAGGTACACAAGTTATCCAGCCTGTTTTAACTGAGTGAGGCAGCATCTGCTGTCATAATTTAAGATTTCACAAGTAATCCACTCCTTACTGTCATGCAGCCGACTGCGCAAGAGCAGGGACTGTCAATCATCCCAGATGAGATGCAGGCTAGATCTATAGAAAGCAGTAATGGTTCCAAAGCATACCCCTGCAAATGATTTAAACACAAAGGTAAAGCCATGATGCTCCAAGCCTTATGACCTTGTGCAGAACAGCACCTTTGATTGGAGGGATCATGTCTCCCCCTCCCTGTTTGCCCCACAGGCTGTGTCCAAGGCAGAACATGGATGGTCAGCCAATCAGGAGTTAAACACAGTTTTCTAATTTCAGTAATGCAATTATTTTTTTAAATAAATGTCTATAACAGCGGACGCAAGATATGGGCTGCCTTGGTCAATGAATATATGATGCCCCTACAAACTAAAGCCAACCATAGTTAGCAGTTTCAACGATTTTAAGTCAGCAGACTGATGTTTCACACAAGATAATTTTGATAGCCAGCTGATGGACCAATATGAGTTATTTCACCAATTAACAAGAAAACGCTGCCCCTATGTATGTGCCTCCTCTCTTAAAAGCTGCCTGGGTCTTGTGGTACCACTAGAGCGCCATTGCTGTTTTTAGTCTATTTTAAACCTTCCTCTTCATTATCTACCACCAACACACCCCCATTATAGATTATGCCCTGCCATTAATACATAATCATATATCCCCATAAAGGTTTAAAGATTTGTTTTTTACATCTGATGCTTAAAAGGGACAGTCTAGGTAAAATTAAAAACTTTCATGATTCAGATAGGGCATGCAATTTTAAACAAACTTTCCAATTTACTTTTATCATCAAGTTAGCTTTGTTCCTTTGGTATTCTTTGTTGAAAGCTAAACCTAGGTAGGCTCATCTGCTAATTTCTAAGCCCTTGAAGGCCGACTTATCTCAATGCATTTTTACTGTTTTTCACAGCTGGATAGTACTAGTTCATGAGTGCAATATAGATAATATTGTGCTCACTCCTGTAGAGTAATTTATGAGTCATCATTGATGGGCAAAAATGCAAAAGAATTGAGATAAGGGAGCAGTCTGCAGAAGCTTAGAGTAATCACAGAGGTCAAAAGTGTATTTAACAGTATTGGTTATGCAAAACTGGGGAATTGGTAATAAAAGGAGTAATCTATCTTTTTAAACAAAAATTCTGAATTAGACTGTCTCTGTAGAAAAGTTATTTAACAGGAGATAATACTCAATACATTCAGACATTGAATATCTATGTATGTGATTGACTTTCACTATAAAGAGACTACCTTTATCATTATAGAAGGCCATGAGCCCTCGGGTATAAGATGCTCATTTAGAGCTAGGTGGGAGAAATGGGTAAGAGGGAGTGAGAGACGCAGGAATGAGGATAGGAAAAAAAATCCCCAATGTTCTCTGAAACGTTTCTAATATATGTTCTAATGTTACACTGGTTCACCTTTGTTCTCATATTAACTACTTTACGCTATTTTACTGCACAACTAGTTATGGTAATTTTTTTTCCTTATTTCTAAGACACATGTCTAATATTTGGGTTTTCAACCTATATTTTTACTGTTTTAAGATTGAATTGTTTATAATTTTCTTGTTTGTTTATGATCCGTTGTTTATGTGGTTTTTTGCTCCTATCCAGACATATTACAGCCACAACTACTGTGGCCCCTACTGCTTTCCCCTATGACTGACGACATAAGGAGTGACAACACTTTTAGATCCCATGTCCCATGACTTAATCATACTCTCACATAATGTGAGAGGTCTCAATAGTGATGTTAAACGAAAGATTGCACTTAATCAATACACAAAGTTGAAAGCAAAAATTGTGTTCCTCCAGGAGACACACTTCACGCATACCCTGATCCCTAGATTTTGGCACAGACAATTTCCTACTCACTTCCACTCCGCAATAGACCAGAAAAAAAGAGGAGTCTCAATTCTCATACATTCTTCCTTACAGTTTGAGACAGATGAGATAAGGGATTCTGAGGGAAGATTTCTTATTGTTAGGGGCCGCATACAAGGCATGAAAGTCACCCTCTGTAACGTATATGCCCCAAACGACAGCCAACACTCTTTCTTTCAACACATCTCTCATACGCTGACACAGTGGTCTCACTCCAGAATAATACTTGGAGGAGACTAACATCAACGTCACTACCCAAGGTGCAGGTGCTAAGAAAGGTACCAAACTTTCGCACAAACAACTCAGGCAGTTATCAATAGTGAAATCTATAAGAGAATCAATGTCCGATCATAAATTACTAGACACATGGGAAGCACTATATGGCAACACAACAGATCATACATTTTATTCATATGCCCATAATACTTATACAAAACTGGACTACATCTGGACTAGTCAGATTCTGCTTCACCAACATCCACCCATGCGTTTGGTCAGACCACTCGATAGTCCAGTTAACTATGACAGGACTAAATAACTTTCAACGACAAAAATCCTGGACATTTGACCCATCTATTCTAAACAATACACAATTCCATACTGAGGTAGGGAGACTTATGAAGGAATACTGGTCCTTAAATAAAAACACCACAGTCAACCCAATTAACTCTTGGGTGGCGCATAAACCTTTTATTCGAGAGAAAATGATAAAAGAAAAAGCTAGGATCACCAAAATAGCGAATAAGAACGTTAATCAACTTCACTTAGACACCACGGCTCTGGAGGCCCAACATAAACGTACACAATCCAATACAACATTTAGAACCCTTCAAACTAAGAGAAAACTACTGACAAAAATCTTGAATGACTCAGCAATGAGAGCTCTTCAAAAACTGAAAGCTAGCTATTTTCTATACTCCAACAAGCCAGATAGATATCTAGCCAATACATTACGAAACAGAACAAAATTATATTCAATACCCAGACTGTACACGCAAACTGGAACCCAGACGTCAAACCCCCAAGAAATTGCTAACACCTTTGCTAGCTACTATGAGACGTTATATGACGGACTAAAAGTTCACTACACCGACCAAACACAAATACTTTTGTCCCAATTCTTACAACATGCAAAACTTCACACTATTACCTCTAAGGAAAATGACACCATGAATGCCGAGATCACCGCACAAGAAATCATAACAGTAATTAAAGATTTAAAATCAGGCAAAGCAGCAGGCCCCGACGGCTTACCTAGCGAATACTACAAACTATTTAAGATGTCCTTGCTGCCTCACCTACAGAAATTTTGCAATGATATAACGCAAGGAATGGACATCCCTACCGATATACTTAGAGCCAAAATCATAGTTATCCCCAAGCCTGGGAAGGACCCTGCTAGATGTCAGAGTTATAGACCCATCTCCTTGATAAACCAGGATCTCAAGATGCTAACAAAGATTCTGGCAAACAGACTCCAGGCAATACTCCCCCGACTGATCCACCCTGATCAGGTGGGCTTTATCAAGGGTAGGGAAGCCCTGAATAATGTTCGCAGAACGATAGACCTGACAGAATACCTGAAAAGACAGGGGACGCCTTCTCTGCTTCTTTCCTTGGATGCGGAGAAGGCGTTCGACTGCATAGACTGGAACTACATGTTTCAGACAGACACTCTCTACAATGGGATTCAGTGGCCCATTTATAAAAGCACTAAAGGGCATATATTCGACCCCAAAAGCCACTGTTAGAGCAGCAGGATACCTATCCAGGTCCATTGACATAAAAAACGGGACGAGACAGGGATGCCCCCTGTCACCACTCCTGTTTGCCTTATGCACCGAACCACTGGCGGCATCCATCAGGAACACTGATGATATCAAAAGGGGTGACGATTGACAACTCAGAATATAAACTCTCGCTTTTTGCGGATGATATTCTGCTAACTCTGACAGACCCATTGTACTCCCTGACTAACATTTATCGGGTTCTACAAGACTTTGCGAAAGTGTCGGGATATAAGGTGAATGTTGATAAATGCGAGGCCTTACCATTAACACTTCACCCCCACACTAGAAAATTAATAGAAGTCAACTTTGATATAAAATGGGTTAAGGACTCTCTTACTTACTTAGGGGTCAAACTTTCAGACTCATATGATAGTTTATACAAACTGAATTACATCCCACTCTATAGCTCTATTAGACGAGACTTAAGAACCTGGAAAAAGGGAACCTTTTCGTGGTATGGCCGCCTTTCGTCCATAAAAATGAATGTACTTCCGAGGATATTATACCTCTTTAGAGCACTCCCGAATAAAATTCCTCCCCTCGAACTCCAAAAATTACAAATCAGACCTCATCTCTTTCCTGAGAGGTGAGGGAAAAGCGAGAATAGCCTCACATACATTAAACTAGACATAGACGATTGGGGGGAGTGGGTGTACCAAATTTACAGGACTATTATTTAGCAGCCAGAATAGCTCAAGCCTCACTCCTTCACAAACCAATACACAATGTTATCTGGACAAGAATTGAGACGGACATTGTGGGAATAGATAATACAGACGACCCCTTATGGGACTTTGGGAAAGCTTCAGTCCAAACTGTCCTTAGACTATATTCAACATCAGATACCATATCACATTGGAGACTGATAACCAAACACTCAGAACTACTTCCTCCGGGGACATGGGTCAAACCGCTCCGACTCTTGCTACCAAAGGAAACGCACAGACTAGTCAGTAAGTGGGTTAATAAAGGTTTATACAGGGTTGCGGACTTTATCACTCAGTCTCAGATAGTCTCATTCAATCACCTACAGGAAAAGTTACACCCACACAAATTACGCTGGTTCCTATACCTCCAAATTTCCTCAGCCCTTAACAAATATGAGATAACCCGAGGGAAACACCCATCTACAGTCCTAGAGAAAATGTGCTTGAACCCGAACAGGGAGAAGCAAATTATTTCTAAACTATATATAGCACTTCAGGACATACACCATACCTATGAATCACCTATAGCATTAAAATGGGAAGAGGATGGGTTTGACCAGCTTCCAAAAAATGAATGGGACCAGGTATGCTTTGACTCTTGCAGAGGCCTAATCAGCGCAGACCTCAGAGAAAATTCCATAAAAAACAGAATTTATGCTTACCTGATAAATTACTTTCTCCAACGGTGTGTCCGGTCCACGGCGTCATCCATTACTTGTGGGATATTCTCCTCCCCCACAGGGAAAGGCAAGGAGAGCACACAGCAAGAGCTGTCCATATAGCTCCCCCTCTGGCTCCACCCCCCAGTCATTCGACTGACGGTTAGGAGAAAAAGGAGAAACTATAGGGTGCCGTGGTGACTGTAGTGTATAAAGAAAAAGAAAACATTTTCAAACCTGATTAAAAAACCAGGGCGGGCCGTGGACCGGACACACCGTTGGAGAAAGTAATTTATCAGGTAAGCATAAATTCTGTTTTCTCCAACATTGGTGTGTCCGGTCCACGGCGTCATCCATTACTTGTCGGAACCAATACCAAAGCTTTAGGACACGGATGAAGGGAGGGAGCAAATCAGGTTACCTAAACAGAAGGCACCACGGCTTGCAAAACCTTTCTCCCAAAAATAGCCTCCGAAGAAGCAAAAATATAAAATTTGTAAAATTTGGCAAAAGTGTGCAGAGAAGACCAAGTCGCTGCCTTACATATCTGATTAACAGAAGCCTCATTCTTGAAGGCCCATGTGGAAGCCACAGCCCTAGTGGAGTGAGCTGTGATTCGTTCAGGAGGCTGCCGTCCGGCAGTCTCATAAGCCAATCGGATAATGCTTTTCAGCCAGAAAGAAAGAGAGGTAGCAATAGCTTTTTGTCCTCTCCTCTTACCAGAGTAAACAACAAACAAGGATGAGGTTTGTCTAAAATTCTTTGTTTCTTCTAAATAGAACTTGGACTACATCTAAATTGTGTAACAAACGTTCCTTCTTTGAAACTGGATTCGGGCATAGAGAAGGAACAACTATTTCCTGGTTAATATTCTTGTTGGAAACAACTTTTGGAAGAAAACCAGGCTTGGTACGCAAAATAACCTCATCTGAATGGAACACCAGATAGGGTGGATCACACTGCAAAGCAGATAATTCAGAAACTCTTCTAGCAGAAGAAATAGCAACCAAAAACAGAACTTTCCAAGATAGCACTTGATATCTATGGAATGTAAGGGTTCAAACGAAACCCCCTGAAGAACTGAAAGAACTAAATTTAGACTCCAAGGAGGAGCCAAGGGTCGGTAAACAGGTTTGATTCTGACCAAAGCCTGTACAAAAGCTTGTACCTCTGGCACAGCTGCCAGTCGTTTGTATAACAAGACAGATAAAGCAGAAATCTGTCCTTTTAGAGAACTCGCTGACAATCCCTTATCCAAACCTTCTTGGAGAAAGGAGAGGATCTTAGGAATTTTAATCTTACTCCAGGAGAATCCCTTGGATTCACACCAACAGATATATCTTTTCCATATTTTATGGTAAATCTTTCTAGACACAGGTTTTCTGGCTTGGACCAGAGTATCTATCACTGAATCTGAAAACCCACGCTTGGATAAAATCAAACGTTCAATTTCCAAGCAGTCAGCTGCAGAGAAATTAGATTTGGATGTTCGAATGGACCTTGTACTAGAAGATCCTGTCTCAAAGGTAGCTTCCATGGTGGAGCCGATGACATATTCACCAGGTCTGCATACCAAGTCCTGCGCGGCCACGCAGGAGCTATCAGAATCACCGAGGCCTTCTCCTGTTTGATCCTGGCTACAAGCCTGGGAAGGAGAGGGAACGGTGGAAACGCATAAGCTAGGTTGAACGACCAAGGCGCCACTAATGCATCCACTAGAGTGGCCTTGGGATCCCTGGATCTGGACCCGTAGCAAGGAACCTTGAAGTTCTGACGAGACGCCATCAGATCCATGTCTGGAATGCCCCATAATTGAGTCAACTGGGCAAACACCTCCGGGTGGAGTTCCCACTCCCCCGGATAGAAAATCTGACGACTCAGATAATCAGCCTCCCAGTTGTCTACTCCTGGGATGTGGATTGCAGATAGGTGGCAGGAGTGATCCTCCGCCCATTTGATGATCTTGGATACCTCTCTCATCACCAAGGAACTCCTTGTTCCTCCCTGATGGTTGATGTAAGCTACAGTCTTCATGTTATCTGACTGGAATCTTATGTATCCGGCCTTCGCTAGATGAGGTCAAGCCCGGAGAGCATTGAATATCGCTCTCCGTTCCAGGATGTTGATCGGGAGAAGAGACTCTTCCCGAGACCATAAACCCTGAGTTTTCAGGGAATCCCAGACCGCACCCCAGCCTGATAGACTGGCGTCGGTCGTGACAATGACCCACTTTGGTCTGAAGAAACTCATTCCCTGAGACAGGTGATCCTGTCTACTGGAGCATGCACAGTTGTAATGGTCTTAGATGAATTCGAGCAAAAGGAACTATGTCCATTGCTGCAACCATCAACCCTACTACTTCCATGCACTGAGCTATGGAAGGATGCAGAATAGAGAGAAGAACTTGACAAGCGTTTAGAAGCTTTGACTTTCTGACTTCTGTCAGGAAGATCTTCATTTCAAAAGAATCTATTATTGTTCCCAAAAAGGGAACTCTTGTTGACGGAGACAGGGAACTCTTTTCTACGTTCACCTTCCACCCGTGAGATCTGAGAAAGGCTAGAACAATGTCTGTATGAGCCTTTTGCCTTGGAAAGATACGACGCTTGAATTAGAATGTCGTCCAGATAAGGTGCCACTGCAATGCCCCTTGGTCTTAGAACCGCTAGAAGGGACCTGAGCACCTTTGTGAAAATTCTGGGAGCAGTGGCTAGTCCGAATGGGAGAGCCACAAACTGATAATGTTTGTCCAGAAAGGCGAACCTTAGGAACTGATGATGATCTTTGTGGATAGGAATATGTAGATACGCATCCTTTAAATCCACGGTAGTCATATATTGACCCTCCTGGATTGTAGGTAAAATTGTTCGAATGGTTTCCATTTTGAACGATGGAACTCTGAGAAATTTGTTTAGAATTTTTAAATCCAGAATCGGTCTGAAAGTTCCCTCTTCTTTGGGAACTACAAACAGATTGGAGTAAAAACCCCTGACCTTGTTCCACAGTTGGAACTGAGTGTATCACTCCCATCTTTAACAGGTCTTCTACACAATGTAAGAATGCCTGTCTACTTATTTGGTTTGAAGATAAGTGAGAAATGTGGAACCTTCCCCTTGGGGGTAGTTCCTTGAATTCTAGAAGATAACCCTGAGAGACTATTTCTAGTGTCCAGGGATCCTGGACATCTCTTGCCCAAGCCTGAGCAAAGAGAGAGAGTCTGTCCCCTACTAGATCCGGTCCCGGATCGGAGGCTACCCCTTCATGCTGTCTTGGTAGCAGCAGCAGGCTTCTTGGCCTGTTTACCGTTATTCCAGCCTTGCATTGGTTTCCAAGCTGGTTTAGTCTGGGAAGCGTTACCCTCTTGTCTAGAGGCTGCCGAGTTAGAAGCCGGTCCGTTCCAGAAATTGCGAAAGGAACGAAAATTGGACTTATTCTTAGCCTTGAAAGGCCTATCCTGTGGGAGGGCATGGCCCTTTCCCCCAGTGATGTCTGAAATAATTTCTTTCAATTCTGGCCCAAAAAGGGCCTTACCTTTGAAAGGGATATTAAGCAATTTTGTCTTGGAAGATACATCCGCCGACCAAGACTTTAGCCAGAGCGCTCTGCGCGCCACAATTGCAAACCCTGAATTTTTCGCCGCTAATCTCGCTAACTGCAAAGCGGCGTCTAAAATAAAGGAATTAGCTCACTTAAGTGCATGAATTCTGTCCATGACTTCCTCATACGGAGTCTCCCTACTGAGCGACTTTTCCAGTTCCTCGAACCAGAACCATGCCGCTGTAGTGACAGGAATAATACACGAAATAGGTTGAAGGAGGTAACCTTGCTGTACAAAAATCTTTTTAAGCAAACCCTCCAATTTTTTATCCATAGGATCTTTGAAAGCACAATTGTCCTCAAAGGGAATGGTCGTGCGTTTGGCTAGTGTAGAAACCGCCCCCTCGACCTTAGGGACTGTTTGCCATATGTCCTTCCTGGGGTCGACCATAGGGAACAATTTCTTAAATATAGGAGGAGGGACAAAAGGTATGCCTGGCTTCTCCCACTCCTTATTCACTATGTCCGCCACCCGTTTAGGTATCGGAAAGGCATCAGGGTGCACCAGGACCTCTAGGAACTTGTCCATCTTGCACAAGTTTTCTGGGATGACCAGATTGTCACAATCATCCAGAGTAGATAGCACCTCCTTAAGTAATGCGCGGAGATGCTCTGATTTAAATTTAAATGTCACAACATCAGGTTCTGCCTGCTGAGAAATTCTTCCTGTATCAGAAATTTCTCCATCTGAGAAACCCTCCCTCACTGCCACTTCAGACTGGTGTGAGGGTATGACAGAAAAATTATCATCAGCGCCCTCCTGCTCTACAGTGTTTAAAACAGAGCAATCGCGCTTTCTCTGAAATGCTGGCATTTTGGATAAAATATTAGCTATGGAGTTATCCATTACTGCCGTCAATTGTTGCATAGTAACAAGCATTGGCGCGCTAGAAGTACTAGGGGTCGCCTGCGCGGGCATAACTGGTATAGACACAGAAGGAGAAGATGTAGAACTCTCTCTACTTCCTTCATCTGAGGAATCATCCTGGGCAACCTTACTATTTGTGACAATACTGTCCTTACTGTGTTTGGACGCTATGGCACAATTATCACCTATATTTGAAGGGGGAACCACATTGACTTCCATACATACAGAACATGATCTATCTGAAGGTACAGACATGTTAAACAGGCTTAAACTGGTTAATAAAGTACAAAAACCGTTTTAAAACAAAACCGTTTTAAAACAAAACCGTTACTGTCTCTTTAAATGTTAAACAGGGCACACTTTATTACTGAATATGTGAAAAACTATGAAGGAATTATCCAATCTTTACCAAATTTTCACCACAGTGTCTTAATGCATTCAAAGTATTGCACCCCAATACCTTACGCCCCTGAGAACATCGCACTATTCTCTCAATAAATCTAAACTATGTTACAGAGGGTGTGGGGAACAGGGTTCCTACAGACATATGTGGTTGGACTGTGGGCCCATTAAAAATATCTGGCGACAGATTAATGATCTCCTTAGTAGGGTTCTAGATGAAAAGATACTGCTAACAATTGTTTAGGTTCCAGACCACTATATTGCAACAGCTTTGTAAGAATGTTATCCATTTGCAAGAGCATTATTTCCTGCTCTGTAGTGCTAAAGATGCCTACCTAGGTATCTCTTAAACTGTAGACTGTGAGCTCTCCGGAGCAGGGCCCTCTTCCTATTGCACTAGATTTGTTTAGTTTGTTATGTTTTGTATTTTATCACAAGTCCTTGTCATTGTATACCCCTATCTTTGAACCCAGCACTACGGAATTTTGAGGCACTATTACAAGTAATAATAAATCATAATAATCTCTTAAACAGAGAATATTATAGGAACAAAGCAAATTTGATAATAGAAGTAAACTGGAAACTTTTTACAAATGTTATGCTCTGTCTAAACGACAAAATAAATTGTTTGGGTTTCATATCCCTTTAAAGGGACATTAAACACTAAACAAATGCTAGGTAGAGTGACGCATTCAAATAAAAGATTAGTCTGAGAATAACATGTAGATGTATTTTTTAAAGCTTCCTTAGCTGTTTAAATATTGACAAAATAAGTGTAAAGTTTTAATGTCTATAAAACAATGGGGGCTGCCATGTTGTAACTTAGGTTATCTTCTGTGTGGCCAATTAGGGACAGTTCTAAATAGGTCACTAGAGTGTGCAGCCAATGGCTGTGTGGAATATAACAGTGTTCTGCACTTCTATTTCTAACAGGAACTGAAAAGATCACAATTTCAGAACGGAATTACAGGAAAAAAGGGTACAAAATAAATAATGAAAGAATATTGCAGAGTTTTATTTACTTATAAGATTTATCATTTTATATTACTATCTCAAAGTGTTTAATGTCCCTTTAAGATATAATGAATATCATATCTGGCCTGTTAAGGGACCTGAGGACTGGTTTTGGGAAACTGAACTACTAGATAATTAGGTAATATTTGCTTTTCAATGTTTGTTGCACAAATTAACATTAAATCAATTTAAGTTAAAGGGATATGAAACCCAATTTTTTCTTTAATGATTCAGATAGAGCATGCAATTTTAAGCAACAAACCAAATGTAGCCAACAATCAGCAAGTGCTACTCAAGTGCTGAACCAAAAATGGGCCGGCTCCTAAGCTTACATTCCTGCTTTTTCAAATAAAGATACAAAGTGAACAAAGTAGATTTGCTAATAGGAGTAAATTAGAAATGTGCTTAAAATTTCATGCTCGGTTTGCATCATGGAAAAAAAAAAGTATAACATTTTTTATTGTTTAAAAAGATAGATAACACTTTTATTACCCATCCCCCAGCTTTGCACAATCAACACTGTTATATTAATATACTTTATAACCTTTAAACCTAGTCACTACAGACAGCCTCTTATCGCATGCATTTTTATTAGCTTTTCACAACAGGAGACTGCTAGTTCATGTGGGCCATATAGATAACATTGTGCTCACGCCCATGGGTTGTGCACAACACAACACTTATAGGCTTAAATGCAAGAGAATAAATAAAAAGTAATGTGATCAGGGCAGGGGCTGTAAGAAGATGCTTAGATACAAAGTAATCACAGAGGTAAAAGTGTATTAATATAACCATGTTATATGTGCAAAACTGGGGAATGGGTAATAAAGGGATTTATCTATGTTTTTAAACAATAAAACATTTTGAGTTGACTGTCCCTTTAAATTATAAAATTAATATGTGCCAACATTTATAAAATAACAGAACATGTTTTAATATTGCAAAGTGTTACACTGCCCCCATCTGGCTACTTCCTAATGCTACTAGGCTGGCAACATTTTCTGTGGAGAACACTAATCCAAAATGTGTATAGTAAGAATATTTTAGAAATCATGGCTACCTCCCTTCTTGAGGTTTGTCAGAACAAGATTACAACATTACCCTATAATTTAACAACAATGTAAAACCAAGATATCAATCAC
Source organism: Bombina bombina (assembly GCF_027579735.1). Classification (NCBI taxonomy): domain Eukaryota; kingdom Metazoa; phylum Chordata; class Amphibia; order Anura; family Bombinatoridae; genus Bombina; species Bombina bombina. The sequence goes on along the minus strand of NC_069504.1, from coordinate 768,839,964 downwards.
AAAAACTAAAATTAAACAGATTGATGTTATACACTTTAAAGGGACAGTCAACATCAGAATTGTTGTTTTAAAAGATAGACAATCCATTAATTACCAATTCCCCAGTTTTGCATGACCAACACCGTTATAATTATACACATTTTACCTCTGTAATTACCGTGTAGCTAAGCCTCAGCAGACTGCCCCCTTATTTCAGTTCTTTTGACAGACTTGTATTTTACCCAATCAGAGCTGACTCCATGGTAAATTCATGTGCATGAGCTCAATGTTATCTATATGAAACACATGAATTAATGCCCTCTAGTGGTGAAAAACTATCAAAATGCATTTAGATTAGAGGCGGCCTTCAAGGTCTAAGAAATTAGCATATGAACCTCCTAGGTTTAGCTTTTAACTAAGAATACCAAGAGAACAAAGCAAAATTGGTGATAAAAGTAAATTGGAAAGTTGTTTAAAATTACATGCCCTATTTGAATCATGAAAGTTTTTTTTGGACTTGACTGTCCCTTTAACCCCTTAACGACCAAGGACGTACGCCACACGTCCTCAAAAAAAATACACTTAATGACTGAGGACGTGTGGCGTACGTCCTTGGTCTGGAAAGCAGCTGGAAGCGATCCTGCTCGCTTCCAGTTGCTTTCCGGTTATTGCAGTGATGCCTCGATATTGAGGCATCCTGCAATAACCTTGTTTAGCAATCCGGTGCAGAGAGAGCCACTCTGTGGCCCTCTCTGCACCGGACATCACCGGCTAAATCCGTTGGTGGGTGGGAGCCGGTTCGGGAGGCGGGTGGCGGCCATCGATGGCCCTGATGATCTGTAGGGGGGCGGGATCGTGGGCGGGAGTGATCAGAGGCGCGCGCACGTGCACGGGAGGGCGGGGGCGTGCACGGGGAGGGAGCGGGTGGGAACCGCTACACTACAGAAAAATTGTTTGAAAAGTTGTAAAAAAAAATAGATTGATTTATGTTAAAATACATTAGTCAGGGGGTGGGGGATTGCTCTGTGGGGGGGGGGGGGAAGCTACACTACAGAAAAACAGGCAAAAAAAACAAAAAAAAAAAACATTTTTTTTTGCAAACTGGGTACTGGCAGACAGCTGCCAGTACCCAAGATGGCCCCCAATAAGGCAGAGGGGGAGGTTAGAGAGCTGTTTTGGGGGGGGGGATCCTACAAAGTAGCATATGTAAATATGCTAAAGATGTATTTTTTTTATTTTTTTAAAACTTTTATTTTAGTACTGGCAGACTTTCTGCCAGTACTTAAGATGGCGGGGACAGTTGTGGGGTGGGGGAGGGAAGGGAGCTGTTTGGGAGGGATCAGGGGGTCTGATGTGTCAGGTGGGAGGCTGATCTCTACACTAAAGCTAAAATTAACCCTGCAAGCTCCCTACAAACTACCTAATTAACCCCTTCACTGCTAGCCATAATACACGTGTGATGCGCAGCAGCACTTAGCAGCCTTTTAATTACCAAAAAGCAACGCCAAAGTCATATATGTCTGCTATTTCTGAACAAAGGGGATCCCAGAGAAGCATTTACAACCATTTGTGCCATAATTGCACATGCTGTTTGTAAATAATTTCAGTGAGAAACCTAAAATTGTGAAAAATTTTGCGTTTTTTTTTTAATTTGATTGCATTTGGCGGTGAAATGGTGGCATGAAAATATACCAAAATGGGCCTAGATCAATACTTGGGGTTGTCTACTACACTGAAGCTAAAATTAACCCTAGAAGCTCCCTTCATGCTCCCTAATTAACCCCTTCACTGCTGGGCATAATACACGTGTGGTACGCAGTCGCATTTAGCAGCCTTCTAATTAGTAAAAAGCAAAACCAAAGCCATATATGTCTGCTATTTATGAACAAAGGGGATCCCAGAGAAGCATTTACAACCATGTATGCTATAATTGCATAAGTTTTTTGTAAATAATTTCAGTGAGAAACCTAAAGTTTTTGAAAAAAAATTGTGAAAAAGTGAACAATTTTTTTTATTTGATTGCATTTGGCGGTGAAATGGTGGCATGAAATATACCAAAATGGGCCTAGATCAATACTTTGGGATGTCTTATAAAAAAAAAATATATACAGGTGGCCCTCGTTTTACAACGGTTCAATTTACACCGTTTCAGAATAACAACTTTTTTTCCAGTCATGTGACTGCTATTGAAAAGCATTGAGAAGCAGTGCATTTATTAAAATAGCCAGTAGGTGGAGCTGTCCGCTTGTGTTGCAGCAAAGCCAAGCAAGCTGAAATTAATCAGTTTAACCAGACCTGAGCTATCGAGCAGATTTCAAAGGAACAAGATCTTCCTGTCTATAAATCAGTCCAGATTGAAATGCATAGAAAGAACTATTTGCAGAAAAATGCAAGTGAAGTATGTGTTGTGTGATTATTTAATTAGGTTTATAATGCTGTTTAGCAAATGTTTTTGTTCATTTAACTGAGTTTAATTATATATTCTGTGTTGTGTGATTATTTTATTAGGTTTATAATGCTGTTTAGCATTTAAAGTCTTCATTTCAAAGCTTTACAAATAATGTATTAGGTGTTACTTATGACAATTTTGAGAGGGGCCTGGAACCTATCTCCCTCACTTCCCATTGACTTACATTATAAACTGGGTTTCAATTTACAACGGTTTCGATTTACAACCATTCCTTCTGGAACCTAACCCCGGCGTAAACTGAGGGCTACCTGTACATGTCAATGGATATTCAGGGATTCCTGAAAGATATCAGTGCCCCAATGTAACTATCGCTAATTTTGAAAAAAAAAGTGGTTTGGAAATAGCAAATTGCTACTTGTATTTATGGCCCTATAACTTGCAAAAAAAGCAAAGAACATGTAAACATTGGGTATTTCTAAACTCAGGACAAAATTTAGAAACTATTTAGCATATGGTTTTTTTTGGTGGTTGTAGATGTATAACAGATTTTGGGGGTCAAAGTTAGAAAAAGTGTGTTTTTTTTCCATTTTTTCCTCATATTTTATAATTTTTTTTATAGTAAATTATAAGATATGATGAAAATAATGGTATATTTTGAAAGTCCATTTAATGGCGAGAAAAACGGTATATAATATGTGTGGGTACATTAAATGAGTAAGGGGAAAATTACAGCTAAACACAAACACCGCAGAAATGTAAAAATAGCCTTGATCCCAAACGGACAGGTACGTCATAGGAAAAACTCCCCTTAGTGACAATTGACGTACCTGGTACGTCCTCTGCCTTTTGAAGTGCTGGGAGCGATCATGATCGCTTCCAGCTGCTTACAAGGGATTGTAGTGATGTCTCAATATTGAGACATCACTGCAATCCCCTATATTACCCACCGATGCAGAAAGGGCCACTCTGTGGCCCTCTCTGCATCGGCCATTGATGGCTAAACATGTGTTTACGTTGGTGGGTGGGAGCAGCTTCCATCGGCATGTTATACTGTTTGCCGTTGAAATATATTGCCTCTCTTACCGATCTTACATTGTCGGCGATTGTGGGCGGGTGCGGCCGGGGGGGCGTGTGCGCGCGCAAAATGTGCATTTAAAAAAAAAAACATACAGATGAATGCTGATCTCTGTAGTTTAGTAAGGGATCTGGGAGGGGGAGGGATGTAGATTGTTGAGGGGGGCCAGCTACACTACAGAAAACCAATGCTTTATATAAAAAAGTTAAAAAACAAACATTTTTGGGGGCAAATTGGGTACTGGCAGACAGCTGCCAGTACCCAAGATGGAGGCAAATATGTAGAGGGAGTCCAGGGAAGTGTTAGAGAAATGTATGGGGGGGATCAGGGAGGTTGTGGGGTAAGGGGGGATCCATCACTGCAGACAGTATAAAAAAAAAAAAAAAAAAAAAGCTTTTTATTTCAGTACTGGCAGACTTTCTGCCAGTACTTAAGATGGCGGTGACAATTGTGAGGTGGGGGAGGGAAGAGAGCTGTTTGAGGGGGGTCAGGGGGTGGGATGTGTCAGGTGGGAGGCTGATCTCTACACTAAAGCTAAAAATTAACCCTACAAGCTACCTAATTAACCCCTAACTGCTGGGCATATTACAAGTGTGGTGCGCAGCAGCATTTAACGGCCTTATTATTACCAAAAAGCAACGCCAAAGCCATATATGTCTGCTATTTCTGAACAAAGGGGATCCTAGAGAAGTATTTACAACCATTTGTGCCATAATTGCACAAGCTGTTTATAAATAATTTCAGTGAGAAACCTAAAATTGTGATAAATTTAACAGTCTTTTTTTTATTTGATCGTATTTGGCAGTGAAATGGTGGCATGAAATATACCAAAATGGGCCTAGATCAATAATTTGGGTTGTCTACTACACTACAGCTAAAATTAAACCTAAAAGCTCCCTACAAGCTCCCTAATTAACCCCTTCACTGCTGGGCATAATACACGTGTGGTGCGCAGCGGTATTTAGCGGCCTTCTAATTGCCAAAAAGCAACGCCAAAGCCATATATGTCTGCTATTTCTGAACAAAGGGGATCCCAGAAAAGCATTTACAACCATTTATGCCATAATTGCATAAGTTGTTTGTAAATAAATTCAGCGAGAAACCTAAAGTTTGTGAAAAAATTTGTGAAAAAGTAAACGATTTATTTTATTTGATCGCATTTGGCGGTGAAATGGTGGCATGAAATATACCAAAATGGGCCTAGATCAATACTTTGGGTTGTCTTCTAAATAAATATATATATATATATATACACATGTCAATGGATATTCAGGGATTCCAGACAGATATCAGTGTCCCAATGTAACTAGCGCTAATTTTGAAAAAAGAAGTGGTTTGGAAATAGCAAAGTGCTACTTGTATTTTTTGCCCTATAACTTGGAAAAAAAAGCAAAGAACATGTAAACATTGGGTATTTCTAAACTCAGGACAAAATTTAGTAACTATTTAGCATGGGTGTTTTTTGGTGATTGTAGATGTGTAACAGATTTTGGGGGTCAAAGTTAGAAAAAGTGTGTTTTTTTCAATTCTTTCCTCATATTTTATATATTTTTTTATAGTAAATTATAAGATATGATGAAAATAATGGTATCTTTAGAAAGTCCATTTAATGGCGAGAAAAACGGTATATAATATGTGTGGGTACAGTAAATGAGTAAGAGGAAAATTACAGCTAAACACAAACACTGCAGAAATGTAAAAAAACATAATTTATGTAAGAACTTACCTGATAAATTCATTTCTTTCATATTAGCAAGAGTCCATGAGCTAGTAACGTATGGGATATACATTCCTACCAGGAGGGGCAAAGTTTCCCAAACCTCAAAATGCCTATAAATACATCCCTCACCACACCCACAAATCAGTTTAACGAATAGCCAAGAAGTGGGGTGATAAAAAAAGTGCGAAAACATATAAAATAAGGAATTGGAATAGTTGTGCTTTATACAAAAAAATCATAACCACCAAAAAGGGTGGGCCTCATGGACTCTTGCTAATATGAAAGAAATGAATTTATCAGGTAAGTTCTTACATAAATTATGTTTTCTTTCATGTAATTAGCAAGAGTCCATGAGCTAGTGACGTATGGGATAATGACTACCCAAGATGTGGATCTTTCCACGCAAGAGACACTAGAGAGGGAGGGATAAAATAAAGACAGCCAATTCCTGCTGAAAATAATCCACACCCAAAATAAAGTTTAATGAAAACATAAGCAGAAGATTCAAACTGAAACCGCTGCCTGAAGTACTTTTCTACCAAAAACTGCTTCAGAAGAAGAAAACACATCAAAATGGTAGAATTTAGTAAAAGTATGCAAAGAGGACCAAGTTGCTGCTTTGCAAATCTGATCAACCGAAGCCTCATTCCTAAACGCCCAGGAAGTAGAAACTGACCTAGTAGAATGAGCTGTAATCCTTTGAGGCGGAGTTTTACCCGACTCGACATAAGCATGGTGAATTAAGGATTTCAACCAAGATGCCAAAGAAATGGCAGAAGCTTTCTGACCTTTTCTAGAACCGGAAAAGATGACAAATAGACTAGAAGTCTTTCGGAAAGATTTAGTAGCCTCAACATAATATTTCAAAGCTCTAACAACATCCAAAGAATGCAACGATTTCTCCTTAGAATTCTTAGGATTAGGACATAATGAAGGAACCACAATTTCTCTACTAATGTTGTTGGAATTCACAACCTTAGGTAAAAATTCAAAAGAAGTTTGCAACACCGCCTTATCCTGATGAAAAATCAGAAAAGGAGACTCACAAGAAAGAGCAGATAATTCAGAGACTCTTCTGGCAGAAGAGATGGCCAAAAGGAACAAAACTTTCCAAGAAAGTAATTTAATGTCCAATGAATGCATGGGTTCAAAAGGAGGAGCTTGAAGAGCCCTCAGAACCAAATTCAAACTCCAAGGAGGAGAAATTGACTTAATGACAGGTTTTATACGAACCAAAGCTTGTATAAAACAATGAATATCAGGAAGATTAGCAATCTTTCTGTGAAAAAGAACAGAAAGAGCAGAGATTTGTCCTTTCAAGGAACTTGCGGACAAACCTTTATCTAAACCATCCTGAAGAAACTGTAAAATTCTCGGAATTCTAAAAGAATGCCAGGAAAAATGATGAGAAAGACACCAAGAAATATAAGTCTTCCAGACTCGATAATATATCTTCCTAGATACAGATTTACGAGCCTGTAACATAGAATTAATCACAGAGTCAGAGAAACCTCTTTGACCAAGAATCAAGCGTTCAATCTCCATACCTTTAAATTTAAGGATTTGAGATCCTGATGGAAGAAAGGACCTTGCGACAAAAGGTCTGGTCTTAACGGAAGAGTCCACGGCTGGCAAGAGGCCATCCGGACAAGATCCGCATACCAAAACCTGTGAGGCCATGCTGGAGCTACCAGCAGAACAAACGAGCATTCCTTCAGAATCTTGGATATTACTCTTGGAAGAAGAACTAGAGGCGGAAAGATATAGGCAGGATGATACTTCCAAGGAAGTGATAATGCATCCACTGCCTCCGCCTGAGGATCCCGGGATCTGGACAGATACCTGGGAAGTTTCTTGTTTAGATGAGAAGCCATCAGATCTATTTCTGGGAGTTCCCACATTTGAACAATCTGAAGAAATACCTCTGGGTGAAGAGACCATTCGCCCGGATGCAACGTTTGGCGACTGAGATAATCCGCTTCCCAATTGTCTATACCTGGGATATGAACCGCAGAGATTAGACAGGAGCTGGATTCCGCCCAAACCAGAATTTGAGATACTTCTTTCATAGCCAGAGGACTGTGAGTCCCTCCTTGATGATTGATGTATGCCACAGTTGTGACATTGTCTGAAAACAAATGAACGACTCTCTCTTCAGAAGAGGCCAAGACTGAAGAGCTCTGAAAATTGCACGGAGTTCCAAAATATTGATCGGTAATCTCACCTCCTGAGATTCCCAAACCCCTTGTGCCGTCAGAGACCCCCACACAGCTCCCCAACCTGTAAGACTTGCATCTGTTGAGATTATAGTCCAGGTCGGAAGAACAAAAGAAGCCCCCTGAATTAAACAATGGTGATCTGTCCACCACGTCAGAGAATGTCGTACAATCGGTTTTAAAGATATTAATTGAGATATCTTTGTGTAATCCCTGCACCATTGGTTCAGCATACAGAGCTGAAGAGGTCGCATGTGAAAACGAGCAAAGGGGATCGCGTCCGATGCAGCAGTCATAAGACCTAGAATTTCCATGCATAAGGCTACCGAAGGGAATGATTGTGACTGAAGGTTTCGACAAGCTGAAATCAATTTTAGACGTCTCTTGTCTGTCAAAGATAGAGTCATGGACACTGAATCTATCTGGAAACCTAAAAAGGTTACCCTTGTCTGAGGAATCAATGAACTTTTTAGTGAATTGATCCTCCAACCATGATCTTGAAGAAACAACACAAGTCGATTCGTATGAGATTCTGCTAAATGTGAAGACTGAGCAAGTACCAAGATATCGTCCAAATAAGGAAATACCACAATACCCTGTTCTCTGATTACAGACAGAAGGGCACCGAGAACCTTTGTAAAAATTCTTGGAGCTGTAGCTAGGCCAAACGGCAGAGCCACAAACTGGTAATGCTTGTCCAGGAAAGAGAATCTCAGGAACTGATAGTGAGCTGGATGAATCGGAATATGCAGATATGCATCCTGTAAATCTATTGTAGACATATAATGCCCTTGCTGAACAAAAGGCAAGATAGTCCTTACAGTTACCATTTTGAATGTTGGTATCCTTACATAACGATTCAATATTTTTAGATCCAGAACTGGTCTGAAGGAATTCTCCTTCTTGGGTACAATGAAGAGATTCGAATAAAACCCCAGGCCCTGTTCCAAAACTGGAACTGGCACAATTACTCCAGCCAACTCTAGATCTGAAACACATTTCAGAAATGCTTGAGTTTTCACTGGGTTTACTGGGACACGGGAAAGAAAAAATCTCTTTGCAGGAGGTCTTATCTTAAAACCAATTCTGTACCCTTCTGAAACAATGTTCTGAATCCAAAGATTGTGAACAGAATTGATCCAAATTTCTTTGAAAAAACGTAATCTGCCCCCTACCAGCTGAGCTGGAATGAGGGCCGCACCTTCATGTGGACTTAGAAGCTGGCTTTGCTTTTCTAGAAGGCTTGGATTTATTCCAGACTGGAGATGGTTTCCAAACTGAAACTGCTCCTGAGGATGAAGGATCAGGCTTTTGTTCTTTGTTGAAACGAAAGGAACGAAAACGATTATTAGCCCTGTTTTTACCTTTAGATTTTTTATCCTGTGGTAAAAAAGTTCCTTTTCCACCAGTAACAGTTGAGATAATAGAATCCAACTGAGAACCAAATAATTTATTACCCTGGAAAGAAAGGGAAAGTAGAGTCGATTTAGAAGACATATCAGCATTCCAAGTTTTAAGCCATAAAGCTCTTCTAGCTAAAATAGCTAGAGACATAAACCTGACATCAACTCTGATAATATCAAAAATGGCATCACAGATAAAATTATTAGCATGTTGAAGAAGAATAATAATATTATGAGAATCATGATCTGTTACTTGTTGCGCTAAAGTTTCCAACCAAAAAGTTGAAGCTGCAGCAACATCAGCCAATGATATAGCAGGTCTAAGAAGATTACCTGAACACAGATAAGCTTTTCTTAGAAAGGATTCAATTTTCCTATCTAAAGGATCCTTAAAGGAAGTACCATCTGCCGTAGGAATAGTAGTACGTTTAGCAAGGGTAGAAATAGCCCCATCAACTTTAGGGATTTTGTCCCAAAACTCTAATCTGTAGGACGGTACAGGATATAATTGCTTAAAACGTTTAGAAGGAGTAAATGAATTACCCAAATTATTCCATTCTCTGGAAATTACTTCAGAAATAGCACCAGGAACAGGAAAAACTTCTGGAATAACCACAGGAGATCTAAAGACCTTGTCTAAACGTTTAGATTTAGTATCAAGAGGACCAGAATCCTCAATTTCTAATGCAATTAGGACTTCTTTAAGTAAAGAACGGATAAATTCCATTTTAAATAAATATGACGATTTATCAGCATCAACCTCTGAGACAGAATCCTCTGTATCAGAAGAATCATTAGAATCAGAATGATGATGTTCATTTAAAAATTCATCTGTATAAAGAGAAGTTTTAAAAGACTTTTTATGTTTACCAGAAGGAGGAATAACAGACATAGCCTTCTTAATGGATTCAGAAACAAAATCTCTTATGTTATCAGGAACACTCTGAACATTAGATGTTGATGGAACTGCAACAGGTAATGGTACTTTACTAAAGGAAATATTTTCTGCATTAACAAGTTTGTCATGACATTTAATACAAACAACAGCTGGAGGAACAACTACCAAAAGTTTACAGCAGATACACTTAGCTTTGGTAGTTCCAGCACCAGGCAGCGATTTTCCAGTAGTATCTTCTGACTCAGTTGCAACGTGGGACATCTTGCAATATGTAATAGAAAAAACAACATATAAAGCAAAATTGATCAAATTCCTTAAATGACAGTTTCAGGAATGGGAAAAAATGCCAGTGAACAAGCTTCTAGCAACCAGAAGCAACAAATAATGAGACTGAAATAAAGTGGAGACAAAATTGACGCCCACATTATTTGGCGCCAAAATGCTATTAGCGGCAAAAATGACGCCACATCCGGAACGCCGACATTTTTGGCGCGAAAAACGTCAAAAATGACGCAACTTCCGGCGGCACGTATGACGCCGGAAATAGAAAAAAATTTTCGCGACAAGAAAGTCTGCGCCAAGAATGACGCAATAAAATGAAGCATTTTCAGCCCCCGCGAGCCTAACAGCCCACAGGGAAAAAGTCAAATTTTAAGGTAAGATAAAAATGATATATTCAAATGCATTATCCCAAATATGAAACTGACTGTCTGAAATAAGGAAATGTTGAACATCCTGAGTCAAGGCAAATAAATGTTTGAATACATTTTTTTTAGAACTTTATAAAAAAAGTGCCCAACCATAGCTTTAGAGTGTCACAGAAAATAAGACTTACTTACCCCAGGACACTCATCTACATGTTGTAGAAAGCCAAACCAGTACTGAAACGAAAATCAGCAGAGGTAATGGTATATATATATAAGAGTATATCGTCGATCTGAAAAGGGAGGTAAGAGATGAATCTCTACGACCGATAACAGAGAACCTATGAAATAGACCCCGTAGAAGGAGATCATTGAATTCAAACAGGCAATACTCTCCTCACATCCCTCTGACATTCACTGCACGCTGAGAGGAAAACCGGGCTCCAACCTGCTGCGGAGCGCATATCAACATAGAATCTAGCACAAATTTACTTCACCACCTCCATAGGAGGCAAAGTTTGTAAAACTGATTTGTGGGTGTGGTGAGGGGTGTATTTATAGGCATTTTGAGGTTTGGGAAACTTTGCCCCTCCTGGTAGGAATGTATATCCCATACGTCACTAGCTCATGGACTCTTGCTAATTACATGAAATAAATAGCCATTGTCATTATGGGTAAGAAAATTGAAAAATGGTCCGGTCATTAAGGGGTTAATAACACCTTTAGCCAGAATATGCTTTTTCTAAGTGCCACTCCGGACAAATGCTCCCTGTGATATCCTACTATATAGTTAGTGCTGTTTTTACTGTTAGGGCTGCCAGCTGTACTACACAACAATACTGATCAATCTCTAGATGACTAGGTGTGATAGTAGGGGGAGGTCACACAAGGCCCCCGAAAATACCCAACTCTTGATCCAGCCATGAATATTTTTCACAACCAAGCATTTTACCCTTTGGCTGCCAGTAACATACAAATCAATAAATACCTCTCTGGTTGCCAGCAACACATGTAAACAGCAGTGATTTGACCAATTGACTCCTTTCTTTCTGCTCCATATTTGTAATGCATTGAGGCATAGGAGGTCTTTTACATTTACCTAAACTTTAAAAACTGGATATTTAAAAAAAGTGACAGTCTACTCCAGAATTTTTATTGTTTAAAAAGATGATCCCTTTATTACCCATCCCCCAGTTTTGTATAACCAACACTATTATTATACTTTTTACCTCTGTGATTACCTTGCCTCTGCAGACTGCCTCCTAATCTCAGTGCCATTTACAGACTTGCATTTTAGCTAATCAGTACTGGCTAATTCATAACTCCATAGTAGTGAGCACAATGTTATCTATTTGACATACATTAAAGGAACGATATCCACATTCTTTCTTTCATGATTCAGATAGTGTGTGTGATTTCAAACTTTTTAAATTACATCTATTATCTCATTTGTTTTGCTCTCTTTGTATCCTTTGTTGAAAAAGATACTTAGGTAGGCTCAGGAGCGGATGATTGGTGGCTGCACAAATATGCCTCATGTTATTGGCTCACCCAATCTGTTAACTAGCTCACTGTAGTGCTTTGCTGCTTTTGCAATAAAGGATACCAAGAAAATGAAGCAAATTAGATACTAGAAGTAAATTGGAAAGTTGTATGCTCTATCTGAATCATGAAAGAATTTTTTTAGGTTTCATATCCCTTTAACTAGCACTGAAAAGCTAATACAATGCACATAGATAAAGGTAGCATGCAGGGGCTTAGAAACAGGCAAAATTTTAGATTTTTAAAGCTTATAAAGTATATTAATATAACAATGTTGGTTGAGCAAAGCTGGGGAATGAGTAGTAAAGGCGTTATCTATCTTTTTTAAACAAACATTTTAGAGTAGACTGTCTCTTTAAAGGGACACTGAACACAATTTTTTTCTTTCATAATTCAGATAGAGAATGCAATTTTAAGCACCTTTCTAATTTACTCCTATTATTTTTTCTCAATTATCTTGCTATCTTTATTTGAAAAAGAAGGCATCTAAGCTTTTTTTAGTTTAGAACCGAGGACAGCACTTTTTTGATTGGTGGATGAATTTATCCACCAATCAGCGAGAACAACCCAGGTTGTTCACCAAAAATGGGCCGGCATCTAAACTTACATTCTTGCATTTCGAATTAAGATGCCAAGAGAATGAAGAAAATTTGATAATAGGAGCAAATTAGAAAGTTGCTTAAAATTGCATGCGCTATCTGAATTACGAATGAAAAAAAAAAATGGGTTCAGTGTCCCTTTAAGCATCTAGTATTTTTGTGAAGATTTTACTGCACAGCCTGCTAAAATACTGGACTGTCCAGTAGAATACTTAACACCTGGCAATCTTATTTACGGTTTTTATTCTATTAAGTAGCCTGTGGGTAAACTCTGTAAATAATAATAATAAATAATAATAATAATAATAATAATAATAATAATAAGTATAACCAGTGTTATTTTGATTTATTATTATTGTCTTCTCACTTAAAACTGCATTTTAATTTTATTAGTTTTAGTCAATGAAAGGATGTGCAAGTTATGAGGACAAAAAGATGCTTTGATTCTAAATGTTTCATTTTTTATGAAATAACTGACCTTTATACACAGATTGTATTACTGTTCACTCATAACATCTTCCTAAAATCCTATAACCATCAAGATACCAAGAGAACCCCAACATCCAGGCACAGGGGTACATATACGTGCCCCTTTCCGCCGCAGCTCGCCTCTGGCGGGGCTGAATTCCCCTGGCGGAATTCAGCATTGCACACGTGCGCCATTTTGCGCTCGCGTGCTATCCCACAACCAATGACGTGCCAATCTGATGACCGCTGCTTGTTAAATATGGACTGCAGGTTCTCTTGCGAGAACCTGCAGTCGTAGGGGGTCGAAAGGCTAGCGAAGCCTTTGATAAATCGACCCCTATGTCTCTTAAAAGGCACCGAAAAAAACAAAAACCCACACACACACACACACCAACTTGCAATGACAAAATATTTTGCTGTTTAAGAAACCTGATTTTTTTCCCCTCTTTCATGATTCAGATACAGCATGCAATTTTAAACAAATTTCTACTCATCACAATTTCTTTATTTTCTTGGTATCTTGTTAAAAAGCAGAGACGAAAGCTCAGGAGCGTGCACGTGTCTGGAGCACTATATGGCAGCAGTTTTGCAAGAATTTTATCCATTTGCAAGCGCTCTAGATGGCAGCACTGTTTCCTGTCATGTAGTGCTCAAAACACCTAGCTAGGTATCTCTTCAACAAAGAATTCCATGGGAACAAAGCAAATTTGATAAAAGTAAAAAATTTGAGGTTTCCTATAGCTTTACGTTTTAGATGCCAAAATCTGTTACACATCTACAACCATCAAAACACACCCATGCTAAATAGTTCCTAAATTTTGTCCTGAGTTTAGAAATACCCAATGTTTACATGTTCTTTGCAAGTTATAGGGCAATAAGTACAAGTAGCATTTTTATTTTTTCCAAAATTAGCGAGTTACATTGTAACACTGATATCTGTCAGGAATCCCTGAATAACCCTTCACGTGTGTGTGTGTGTGTGTGTGTGTGTGTGTGTGTGTGTGTGTGTGTATGTGTATTTAGTAGACAACCCAAAAGTATTGATCTAGGCCCATTTTGGTATATTTCATGCCACCATTTCACCGCCAAATGCGATAAAATAAAAAAAATCGTTCACTTTTTCACTAACTTTTTGTTTCTCACTGAAATTATTTACAAACAGCTTGTGCAATTATGGCAAAAATGGTTGTAAATGCTTCTCTGGGATCCCCTTTGTTTTATGTCCAGCAGTGAAGAAGTTAATTAGGTAGCTTGTAGGGAGCCTGTAGGGTTAATTTTAGCTTTAGTGTAGAGATCAGCCTCCCACCTGACGCATCCCAACCCCTAATCCCTCCCTGACCCCCCTCAAACAGCTCTCTTCCCTCCCCCACCTAAAAAGGCATTTATTTTATTCTATTTAGTCTGCAGTGATGGATCCCCCCCCCCTTAGCCCCCAACTTCCTGATCCCCCATATACAGCTCTCTAACCCTCCCTCTCTACCTATTTGCCACCATCTTGGGTACTGGCAGCTGTCTGCCAGTACCCAGTTTGCTCAAAAACAATGCTTTTTTTTTTTTTAATAAAAAAATAAAATAACATTTTTTTTCTGTAGTGTAGCTGCCCCCCTTAATACCCTCCCCCCCTCCCAGATCCCTTTACAAAAATGTATTTCCCTCTCCCTCAGTGAATCTAATGTGTGTGAACCCCCTGCGTGTGCACACGCTCCCTTGCGCACACTGCAGGGACAGGATCCCGAAGTCCCTCCAACGATGGGCCGCCCACCCGCCTCCCTGCTACGGTTTCCACTCACCAACAATCGGCATCAGTAACTCTGCAAATCTATTTCTGCAGTGCCCCACTCATGTGGCATGCAGAAATAGTGCAATCTTGCTATTTTTAGCGAGATTGCGGGAGAGAGAAGTATAGTAACATTGCAAGTAGTGGCTTGAGTTAAATAAACACCATAGCTATGAGTTCCAAAAGAAGGAAAGATTTCTTGTTTTATCAGAGACCCCATTTAAAAGATAAAATATAATAAAATATAGCATTTTATTTGTCATACTAATTACAATATAGATATGTAGATATTTCAGGTTGTGCTCCAGTGGCACTGCAGATGAGGATATGGCGGATAAGCGAAGGAGAAGCATTTGTACAAGTGTATGCTCCTATCACTGCCTGTATCCACATCTGGGACAGAACAGCGGTGTGCAACTTTGACTAAACTTTCATGATTGAGAGAGAGAGCAATTTTTTTAATCTTTTATTTTAAGACCAGCAGTGCATAACACACACAAAATTTGCGCCATTAAAAGAAAAGAAAAAAATCACAAAGCTTAAAGGGACAGTCTAGTCAAAAAAAAAAAAAAACTTTCATGATTCAGATAGGGCATGTAATTTTAAACAATTTTCTAATTTACTTTTATCACCAATTTTTCTTTGTTCTCTTGGTATTCTTAGTTGAAAGCTTAACCTAGGAGGTTCATATGCTAATTTCTTAGACCTTGTAGGCCGCCTCTTAAGAATGCATTTTAACAGGTTATTCACCACTAGAGGGTGTTAGTTCCTGTTTTTCATATAGATAACACTGTGTTAATGCACGTGAAGTTACCTGGGATACATCACTGATTGGCTAAACTGCAAGTCTGTCAAAAGAACTGAAAACATAATTTATGCTTACCTGATAAATTCCTTTCTCCTGTAGTGTAGTCAGTCCACGGGTCATCATTACTTCTGGGATATTAACTCCTCCCCAACAGGAAGTGCAAGAGGATCACACAAGCAGAGCTGCTATATAGCTCCTCCCCTCTACGTCACACCCAGTCATTCGACCGAGAACCAAACGAGAAAGGAGAAACTATAGGGTGCAGTGGTGACTGGAATATAATTTAAAAATTTAGACCTGCCATAAAAAACAGGGCGGGCCGTGGACTGACTACACTACAGGAGAAAGGAATTTATCAGGTAAGCATAAATTATGTTTTCTCCTGTTAAGTGTAGTCAGTCCACGGGTCATCATTACTTCTGGGATACCAATACCAAAGCTAAAGTACCCGGATGACGGGAGGGACAGGCAGGATCTTTATATGGAAGGAACCACTGCCTGAAGAACCTTTCTCCCAAAAACAGCCTCCGAAGAAGCAAAAGTGTCAAATTTGTAAAATTTGGAAAAAGTATGAAGAGAAGACCAAGTTGCAGCCTTGCAAATCTGTTCAACAGAGGCCTCGTTCTTAAAGGCCCAAGTGGAAGCCACAGCTCTAGTGGAATGAGCTGTAATTCTTACAGGAGGCTGCTGTCCAGCAGTCTCATAGGCTAAACGTATTATGCTGCGAAGCCAAAAAGAGAGAGAGGTAGCAGAAGCTTTTTGACCTCTCCTCTGTCCAGAATAAACGACAAACAGGGAAGAAGTTTGGCGAAAATCTTTAGTTGCCTGCAAATAAAATTTCAGGGCACGGACTACATCTAGATTGTGCAGAAGTCGTTCCTTCTTTGAAGAAGGGTTAGGACACAATGATGGCACAACAATCCCTTGATTGATATTCTTGTTAGTGACAACCTTAGGCAAAAACCCAGGTTTAGTACGCAGAACTACCTTATCTGAATGAAAAATCAGATACGGGGAATCACAATGTAAGGCTGATAACTCAGAGACTCTACGAGCCGAGGAAATAGCCATCAAAAACAGAACTTTCCAAGATAACAGCTTGATATCAATGGAATGAAGGGCAAACGGAACACCCTGTAAAACGTTAAGAACTAAGTTTAAGCTCCATGGTGGAGCAATAGTTTTAAACACAGGCTTAATCCTGGCCAAAGCCTGGCAGAAAGCCTGAACGTCTGGAACTTCTGACAGACGTTTGTGTAAAAGAATGGACAAAGCTGAGATCTGTCCCTTTAAGGAACTAGCAGATAAACCCTTTTCTAAACCTTCTTGTAGAAAAGACAATATCCTAGGAATCCTAACCTTACTCCATGAGTAACTCTTGGATTCGCACCAATGTAAGTATTTACGCCATATTTTATGGTAAATCTTTCTGGTAACAGGCTTCCTAGCCTGTATTAAGGTATCAATAACCGACTCCGAAAAACCACGCTTTGATAAAATCAAGCGTTCAATTTCCAAGCAGTCAGCTTCAGAGAAATTAGATTTTGATGTTTGAAAGGACCCTGAATTAGAAGGTCCTGTCTCAGAGGCAGAGACCAAGGTGGACAGGATGACATGTCCACTAGATCTGCATACCAGGTCCTGCGTGGCCACGCAGGCGCTATCAGAATCACCAATGCTCTCTCCTGTTTGATCCTGGCAATCAATCGAGGAAGCATCGGGAAGGGTGGAAACACATAGGCCATCCCGAAGGTCCAAGGTGCTGTCAAAGCATCTACCAGGACTGCTCCCGGGTCCCTGGACCCGTAACAAGGAAGCTTGGCGTTCTGACGAGACGCCATCAGATCTATCTCTGGTTTGCCCCAAAGTCGAAGTATTTGGGCAAAGATCTCCGGATGAAGTTCCCACTCCCCCGGATGAAAAGTCTGACGACTTAGGAAATCCGCCGCCCAGTTCTCCACTCCAGGAATGTGGATCGCTGACAGGTGGCAAGAGTGAGACTCTGCCCAACGAATTATCTTTGATACTTCCATCATCGCTAGGGAGCTTCTTGTCCCTCCTTGATGGTTGATGTAAGCTACAGTCGTGATGTTGTCCGACTGAAACCTGATGAACCCCCGAGTTGTTAACTGAGGCCAAGCCAGAAGGGCATTGAGAACTGCTCTCAATTCCAGAATGTTTATTGGAAGTAGACTCTCCTCCTGAGTCCATGATCCCTGAGCCTTCAGGGAATTCCAGACAGCGCCCCAACCTAGTAGGCTGGCGTCTGTTGTTACAATTGTCCAATCTGGTCTGCTGAATGGCATCCCCCTGGACAGATGTGGCCGAGAAAGCCACCATAGAAGAGAATTTCTGGTCTCTTGATCCAGATTCAGAGTAGGGGACAATTCTGAGTAATCCCCATTCCACTGACTTAGCATGCAAAATTGCAGCGGTCTGAGATGTAGGCGTGCAAAGGGTACTATGTCCATTGCCGCTACCATTAAGCCGATTACCTCCATGCATTGAGCCACTGACGGGTGTTGAATGGAATGAAGGGCTCAGCAAGCATTTTGAAGCTTTGTTAACCTGTCTTCTGTCAGGTAAATCTTCATTTCTACAGAATCTATAAGAGTCCCCAAGAAGGGAACCCTTGTGAGTGGTAAGAGAGAACTCTTCTCTTCGTTCACCTTCCACCCATGAGACCTTAGAAATGCCAGTACTAACTCTGTATGAGACCTGGCAGTTTGAAAGCTTGACGCTTGTATCAGAATGTCGTCTAGATACGGAGCCACCGAAATTCCTCGCGGTCTTAGTACCGCCAGAAGAGAGCCCAGAACCTTTGTGAAGATTCTTGGAGCCGTAGCCAATCCGAATGGAAGAGCTACAAACTGGTAATGCCTGTCTAGGAAGGCAAACCTTAGATAACGGTAATGATCTTTGTGAATCGGTATATGAAGGTAGGCATCCTTTAAATCCACTGTGGTCATGTACTGACCCTTTTGGATCATGGGTAAGATTGTCCGAATAGTTTCCATTTTGAACGATGGAATTCTTAGGAATTTGTTTAGGATCTTTAAATCCAAGATTGGTCTGAAGGTTCCTTCTTTCTTGGGAACCACAAACAGATTTGAGTAAAACCCTTGTCCGTGTTCCGACCGCGGAACCGGATGGATCACTCCCATTAGTAAAAGATCTTGTACACAGCGTAGAAACGCCTCTTTCTTTATCTGGTTTGTTGACAACCTTGAAAGATGAAATCTCCCTTTTGGGGGAGAGGCTTTGAAGTCCAGAAGATATCCCTGAGATATGATCTCTAACGCCCAGGGATCCTGGACATCTCTTGCCCAAGCCTGGGCGAAGAGAGAGAGTCTGCCCCCCACTAGATCCGTTCCCGGATCGGGGGCCCTCACTTCATGCTGTCTTAGGGGCAGCAGCAGGTTTCCTGGCCTGCTTGCCCTTGTTCCAGGACTGGTTAGGTTTCCAGCCTTGTCTGTAGCGAGCAACAGCTCCTTCCTGTTTTGGTGCAGAGGAAGTTGATGCTGCTCCTGCCTTGAAGTTACGAAAGGCACGAAAATTAGACTGTCTAGCCCTAGGTTTGGCTCTGTCTTGAGGCAGGGCATGGCCTTTACCTCCTGTAATGTCAGCGATAATTTCCTTCAAACCGGGCCCGAATAAGGTCTGCCCTTTGAAAGGTATGTTAAGTAATTTAGATTTAGAAGTAACATCAGCTGACCAGGATTTTAGCCACAGCGCTCTGCGTGCCTGAATGGCGAATCCGGAATTCTTAGCCGTAAGTTTAGTTAAATGTACTACGGCATCAGAAATAAATGAATTAGCTAGCTTAAGGGCTTTAAGCTTGTGTGTAATCTCATCCAATGGAGCTGATTCAAGGGTCTCTTCCAGAGACTCAAACCAAAATGCTGCTGCAGCCGTGACAGGCGCAATGCATGCAAGGAGTTGTAATATAAAACCTTGTTGAACAAACATTTTCTTAAGGTAACCCTCTAACTTTTTATCCATTGGATCTGAAAAGGCGCAGCTATCCTCCACCGGGATAGTGGTACGCTTAGCTAAAGTAGAAACTGCTCCCTCCACCTTAGGGACCGTTTGCCATAAGTCCCGTGTGGTGGCGTCTATTGGAAACATCTTTCTGAATATAGGAGGGGGTGAGAAAGGCACACCGGGTCTATCCCACTCCTTAGTAACAATTTCAGTAAGTCTTTTAGGTATTGGAAAAACGTCAGTACTCGACGGTACCGCAAAATATTTATCCAACCTACACATTTTTTCTGGTATTGCAACTGTGTTACAATCATTCAGAGCCGCTAACACCTCAATTAGTAATACACGGAGGTTTTCCAGCTTAAACTTAAAATTTGAAATGTCTGAATCCAGTTTATTTGGATCAGATCCGTCACCCGCAGAATGAAGCTCTCCGTCCTCATGTTCTGCAAATTGTGACGCAGTATCTGACATGGCCCTAATATTATCAGCGCACTCTGTTCTCACCCCAGAGTGATCTTGCTTACCTCTAAGTTCTGGTAATTTAGACAAAACTTCAGTCATAACATTAGCCATGTCCTGTAGTGTGATTTGTAATGGCCGCCCTGAAGTACTCGGCGTTACAATATCACGCACCTCCCGAGCGGGAGATGCAGGTACTGACACGTGAGGCAAGTTAGTCGGCATAACTTCCCCCTCGTTGTTTGGTGAATGATGTTCAATTTGTACAGAATGACTCTTATTCAAAGTAGCATCAATGCAATTAGTACATAAATTTCTATTGGGCTCCACCTTGGCTTTTGCACATATAGCACAGAGATATTCAGACATGTTTAACAAACTAGCAATTAAACTAGCAAGCTTGGAAATACTTTTCACTCAAATTACAAGTATTATGGAAAACGCACTGTGCCTTTAAGAAGCACAGAAAAAAATTATGACAGTTTAATAATAAGGAACCGGAAAAATGATAAAAACCAGATTTTTCCCAGTAAAGGCATGAATTTAGCAAAGGATTGCCCCCATTAGTAATGGATAACCCTTAATAGCAGAAAAAAATGTACAAAATATAAACGTTTTTTATCACAGTCAAAGCACAATTTCACAGGTCTGCTGTGAGTGATTACCTCCCTCAAAATAATTTTTGAAGACCCTTGAGCTCTGTAGAGACGATCCGGATCATGCAGGAAGAGAAACAGACTTTTGACTGAATTTTTGATGCGTAGCAAAAGCGCCAAAATAGGCCCCTCCCCCTCACCCACAGCAGTGAGGGAAGTTCAGTAAACGGTCTTAAATTAAAATAAACGACAGCCAAGTGGAAAAACAGTGCCCAAAAACAATTTTTCACCCAGTACCTCAGATAATTAAACATGTTAGCATGCCAGCAAAAACGTTTAAAATCAAATAACATGAAATATCATTAAACAGCCTGTTGCTAGACGTTCCCACTGCAAGTTAGGCTAAAAATTATATGCATATAGTATTACCCAGAGAAGTGCCATTCCCCAGAATACTGAAGTGTACACATATATACATAAACAGCCTGATACCAGTTGCTACTACTGCATTTAAGGCTGAACTTACATTATATCGGTATTGGCAGTATTTTCTCAGTCAATTCCATTCCTCAGAAAATAATATACTGCAACATACCTCTTTGCAGGTGAACCTGCCCGCTGTCCCCTGATCTGAAGTTTACCTCACTCCTCAGAATGGCCGAGAACAGCAAAATGAATCTTAGCTACGCCGGCAAAAATCATCCAAAAACTCAGGTAGATTCTTCTTCAAATTCTACCTGAGAAGGAACAACACACTCCGGTGCTGTTTTAAAATAACAAACTTTTGATTGAAGATATAAAAACTAAGTATAATCACCACAGTCCTCTCACACATCCTATCTATTAGTTGGGTGCAAGAGAATGACTGGGTGTGACGTAGAGGGGAGGAGCTATATAGCAGCTCTGCTTGGGTGATCCTCTTGCACTTCCTGTTAGGGAGGAGTTAATATCCCAGAAGTAATGATGACCCGTGGACTGACTACACTTAACAGGAGAAATAAAGGGGCAGTTTGCAGAGGCTTAGAAACAAGATAATCACAGAGGTAAAAAAATATATAAATATAACTGTTGGTTATGCAAAACTGGGGAATGGGTAAACAAGGGATTATCTATCTTTTAAAACAATAACAATTCTGGTGTAGACTGTCCCTTTAACAGGGTATAATATTTGCATCGTTTGAGAATATAATTTGTTTAAGCCAACAAAAAAAACCTAAACAATTTGTAGCTTTGTAATTCTACTCAACACTGCTGAGATCGTTTTTTCTAAATATATTTCCAACCCTAAAATAAAATATGCTTCAGGATTTAACGGATTATAGTAATTACCTTATTTGAAAACATCCCCCGTTAAAGCCAAGCAAGTGTCTGAACCAAAAAACATCATTACAATTCTACTTAGCCCAGCTGATGTCTAGTTCTAATTATATCCCTAATCGTAAGTCAACCCCCCCACCCAAAAAAAAAAAAAAAAGAAAGAGGAGGGGAGAAAAAAAAATTGAAAGAAAAGGACGGGGAAGAGAAGGTAGTACTAAGAGATCGGATGGGAGAAGAATAAGTCAGTTTCTTTCCGCCTTATTCATAGGCATTACCAGATACCCAACAGAAATAACTCTGAATTCATAAATGGAAAAATCACAGTCTATTTCCATAGTCAGGAGTGTTTTAATGAATACTGACCATTTATTGAAAAATTGTCTGATATCTGACTCATTGTCAGCGAGCAATTTTAAACAACTTTACAATTTACTTCCATTAACAAAATGTGCCCAATCTTTTTATATTTACACTTTGCGTCACCAGCTCCTACTGAGCATGTGCATGAATTCATAGAATATACGTATATACATTTGTGATTGGCTGATGGCTGTCATATGATACAAGAGGGGTGGAAACAGACATAACTTTGCAAATGTCTACTAATCATTTGAAGTTCAGAGTAAGAGCTATTGTATTGTCTTGTTATCATGCGTTTGTTGATTATGCAAATCTACCGTATTTACTGGTCCTTTAACCCTTTTTAAAGGAGACACAGTAAAATAACGGTATTTGTGTAAAAAAAAAATGCTTTAAGAAAATGGAGCATTTCATTTTTACACTAAAATGTAAAAATGATCCAAAACGATGAGCATTAAAAGACTACCATATTAGACTTTTTATTCATGTGCACGTTTCATATATTATTTCTTAATCCCTGTATGTTGCTGGTCGTTTAGGATTTTTCGACCCATAATAGCGCGGGTCTCGCCGGCAACGGCAAGACCAACTTCTCTCCCTTCTGCATGCTTCCTTTTATATTACAGTCTCGCCGCTGGTGGCTAAACCACGCTATTAGAAAAAAAACCTCATTGAAAGACCAGCGATGTACAGGGTTTGTTGCTGGCCGTTAAGGGGTTAAAAAAGGGCAAAACTATATATAATATATATATATATATATATATATATATATATATATATATATATATATATATATATATAAAAATACTATTTATATTTTGCAGCACACACACAAAAAAAAAAAAAAAAAGCTCCCTCAACTATTGGTTGACAGTGACACACAACCTGCCATAAAAACTTATTACTATTAGGACAATAATTTATAATAAAAAAAAAATTAAAAAAAGTAAAAAATTATAACATTTTAACCCACTTTTTTTTTTTTTTTTATAAAAGAAGTGTATTTAGAACAATAGTCAGACATTCACGATTTAGACAGAACATACAATTTTAAACAACTTTCCAACTTACTTCTATTATTTAATTTGCTTCCTTCTCTTGTTATCCTTTGCTGAAAGGTTTATCTAGGTAAGCTCAGGAGCAACAAAGAACCTGGGTTCTAGCTGCTGATTGGTGGCTGCATATACTGTATATACCGATTTTTATTAGTTCAACCATGTGTTTAGTTAGCAACCAGTAGTGCATTGCTGCTCCTTCAACAAATTATACCAAAAGGATGAAGCAAATTTGATAATAGAAGTAAATTAGAAAATTGTATGTTCTACCTAAATCATGAAAGAAACTTTTTGGGTTTCACGTCCCTTTAATATCTCGTTAATTGCTTCATGAAGCAGGTTTCTGTGCATTTTATAGATAGTTGTTAGCGGTATTCTTCTCACAGAAGACATATAGGCCCCCATAAACCTACTTTTCTTACACATAAATAGCAGAATGAACACATACATAAACGGATAAATTGTGTGGGTGCGTTTTTTATTAGGCATTGTAAGGGTTCAATGTATCAAGCTGCGGGGGACAGGGGCGTGCGCCCTTGTCCGCCGCTGGAATTCAGTATTGCGCTCTTGTGCAACGCCGCCCCCTGACCGCGCACAGCCAATCACGCGCGGGCAGAAGCGGTCAATCTCCACTGTTGGACAAGACGGGAGAATGAAATGGCAAAGAGCTTAGGGAAGTTGATGACCGCTGCTTGATAAATCGTGACTGCAGGTTCTCTTGTGAGAATCTGCAGTCGTGGGGGGGGGAGAAGGCAGGCGAAGCCTTTGATAAATCGGCCCCTAATAGCCACCTTTTACCATACATATTTGGTTGCTGTGTCCATGTTTGTTAAAGGGATAGGAAGATCTCAAAATTCAGATAGAGCATTTTTTTTTTTAGCCTTTGTTGAAAAGAATATGTAAATATCCTACACTGATGGAAGCTAGCTGGCGATTGATGGCTCTTGTCATTAACTTCCCAGATGTGTTCAGCTAGCTCCTAGTTCTGTGTCTCTACTGTGGAGCAGACTTTAACTGTGTGTTTAATCCGTTTGCACAGGTTAAAGACAGTTAAAAAGGGACAATCTAGACCCAATACATAATTTTGATTATTTATTGTTACATGTCAGAGAAGCATACTGCAACTGGTCCCACATCTATAAGCTTGTAAGAAGTACATGAAACATTGAAATATTCATTGTTTGTTAGGATCCAAAAATGGCTGCCAAGCTCCGCCCACCTACTGTATGTATATTTTAGTAT
The DNA here is from genome assembly GCF_027579735.1 of Bombina bombina. Classification (NCBI taxonomy): domain Eukaryota; kingdom Metazoa; phylum Chordata; class Amphibia; order Anura; family Bombinatoridae; genus Bombina; species Bombina bombina. The sequence continues at coordinate 768,815,409 of NC_069504.1, read as the reverse complement.
GTAAAGTTTCTCCAATCATGATTGGCTTTTAAATAAGTTTTCCTACTCGCACAAGCTAATTTGTGTATGTGCAATTTGAAATAGCCAACTGAAAAATACTAAATGTGCACTGCTAAACTGTCATACAAGAAAACAGCTAACTGAACAAGAGGAAAGCTGTGCGCGGAGAGAAAGCCATTTAAATATTGATAAAATTAGTGTAAAGTTTTAGTGTTTATAATACAATGGGAGCTGACATGTTGTAACTTAGGTAACCTTCTCTGCTGTGGCCAATTAGAAACAGTTATAAATAGGTCACTAGAGTGTGCAGCCAATTGCTGTGTGTAAGCGCTGCGGAATCTGTTGGCGCTCTACAAATACCTGATGATAATAATAATAATAATAATAATAATAATAAAACAGTGGTCTGCACTTCCATTTCTAACAGAAACTGAAAAGCTCACAATTTCAGAATAGAATTACAGGTAAAGGGGACAAAGTAAATAATAAATTGTATAAATAAAAAAACTGTAAAATACTTTCATAATTTTATATTACCATCTCAAAGTGTTTAATGTCCCTTTGAAGTCTTGAAAATCTCTCTCTCTCAAACACCAAGTGACATCATGCCAACCCCCCCCCCCCCCACTGCAGAACATCTCACAACACCTTCCAGCAAATATCCTCCTACCGTAACGCTCTAGACCCTCTCTGTCCAGGGCAGGTAGTGAAGAGTCAGGTTGCGAAGTAGCCAATTTCCAGCGCCGGAGGATGCCCACTGTGGAGAGCATCGACTGCAGACACTAGGCATCCACTTCCAGTGGGTGCAACCCTTTGTAGAGCAAAACAGGAGGGGGAACAAAACTGTCTGTCCAGAGCTTACCAGTTTGTGTGGGTGGGGCAGCTATTAATAGCAGCAAAAGGGGATTAACCCTGGATAAAAGCTCATTAGTGTTGACCTGTAGATTGTCACAAAACTAACTCCTACCTTGCCAAAGTCCTGATGAGCAGCTAATAGTAGTTTCAAAACATGCCATGAGAAAAACTGCAAATGCACAAACAATTAAAGGGACATGATACCCAAATGTTGAAGCACATGAAAGTGATGAATCATAGCTGTAAAAAGCCGACTAGAAAATATCACCTGAGCAACTCTATGTAAAAAAAGAAAGACATTTTACCTCAAATTTCCTAAGTATTCACACCCACTGTAAAAAGAGACTTTAAGCAGCCAGTCAGGATGCTTGCCCCAGGACTTGCTAGGGAGTGTGCATCTGTCATGTGCAGGCAGTTTAAAGGGACATTATACACTAGCTATTTCTTTGCATAAATGTTTTGTAGATAATCCATTTATATAGCACATCTGGTAGTGTTTTAGTAAAAATTTAGTTTTGCTTATTTTTAAATAACACTGTGCTGATTTTCAGACTCCTTACAAAGCACCAACATTCAAGATGTATACTGATGTATACAGACTTCTTCTGTTTGTGTATTTGGTATTTTCATATGCAGGGGAGGGGGAGGTTCTGCTATCAGCCCCTTTTGGTGGGTGTCCCAGGCTAATCTCATCAACAGTGCTAAATTGTGAGCTTCTAAGTAAGTTTTTTTTTTTTTTTAAGGTTTTATACTGGATTTTTATATCAGTATCTGTGCATATTATTCTTCATAGTAGTGTCTGTTACATGCAGTTAAATAGAAATTGGTGTATTCTGCCCCATTAAGTAAGTTCTATGAAATCTCATGATATTTCAGTGAAATCTCATGAGATCACAGAAAAGACAAATCATTAACCCAGCACTGCTGATTGGCTATTTATATTTTTTTAAGCTTGCAGCTGAACAGCAGCTAAAGAATAATTGCTTACACAACACATACTCTGTTGAGCTGAAGAAATGTTGAGGTAATATTTTCCTGCTTTTTACAGTTATACTGCATCGCTTTTAAGTGATTTAGCATATGAGTATTATGCCCCCATAAGTTACTGGTTTAAAATTGCAATACATAGAATACCATAAAAAGAGGTTTAGTCCAAAAAAAAAAAATCTCATACCAGACAAACTTACTATCTTAAAATCAATATGAATAATGAATCATGCTTTTAGTAAAATAGACAGTCCCTGCTCAAGCAAGTCTCATTTCCCTAAAGTTCACAAGCGCTTAAAAAAAATGCAGAAAATCCATACTTAAACCACTAGTCAACAGGGAGTGTGATTAAAATAAGTATATATATATATATATATATATATATATATATATATATATATATATATATATATATATATATATATATATATATATATATATATATATATATATATATATATATATATATATATATATATATATATATACACACACACACATATACTTTACTAAAAGGAACAGTGAAGTCCAAATTCAGATTTACCCTGCTTTTTAACAAAGGATATCCACAAAGCAAATAAAAATTTGATCATAAAAGTAAAATCAGAAAGTAGTTTAAAATTGTATGCAAAGTTCCTCATATGTGAGAGAGAGAAAAAAAAAAAAAAAAAAAAAAAAAAAAGGATCCTTCTGTTTTCAGGATAGAGTTGCCACCAAGCTGGTATTTTACTGACATGGTCTGTATTTTTATGGTTCAGGTCGAGTTGAAAATAAAGATTAAAAGGGACACTCAAGTCAAAATAAACTTTTATGATTCAGATAGAGCAGCAGTTTTAAGACACTTTCCAATTTACTTCCATTATCAAATTTTGCACAGTCTTTTCATATACACACTTTCTAGGGAACAAGATCCTACTGAGCACGTGCACAGGGTATACATATACTAGTCTGTGATTGGCTAATGTCTGTCACATGATACAGGGGCGGGGAAAATGTGAGACAAATTAAAATGTGTCGGAAAAAAAATCTGTTTATTTAAAATTTAGCGTAGGTGTTATTGCCTGGTTATTTATGCAATTCTACTGCATTGAGTGGTCCTTTGAAAATTATATTTATTTCTATATTAAAACTTCTTTTAAATGTATTGGAATCTAATTACAAACAAATGATCATTTAAAATCAGTCCTAGCAGCTTTAATTCTCGATTTATGCTGTAATTTATGCTAATGAGCATGCCCCATATCATTTTCCAGAAAAGGTGGCAACCCTATATCAAGGCTAATGTAAATTTGAATTTTTAAAGGGACATGAAAGCCAATTTTTTTTTTTTTCGTGATTTAGAAAGAGCATGTAATTTAAAACAACTTTCTAATTTACTTCTATTATCTAATTTGCTTCATTCTCTTGATATCACTTGCTGAAAAGCATATCTAGATATGCTCAGTAGCTGCACCTAGAAGCCTTGTGTGATTGGCTCACACATGTGCATTGCTATTTCTTCAACAAAGGATATCTAAAGAATTGAGCAAATTAGATAATAGAAGTAAATTGGGAAGTTGTTTAAAATTGCATGCCCTATCTGAATCATGAAAGTTTAATTTTGACTAGACTGTTCCTTTAAGCATTCGTTCCAAACAAATTTTGAACCTACAGTTGACAAGTAATGATCTCATTGGTAAAGTGCAGTAATTTATCTTGTTTACCAGCCAGGAAAAAAAAAAAAAAAAAGTTACTAGTCCATTAAATGTTAGAAATAAGAAAAACCCTAAATTTCTTCGAAATTTAGTCTGAGGCAAGTGGAAGTTTTTAGCCCTGTATGTATACATATCTAAAAAAGTTTTGCACTAATCTTAAAGGGACATGAAAGAACAGGGGTTTTTTTCTTTCATGATTCAGACACAGAAAGCTATTTTAACCCCTTCACTACCAGGACTTCCAGGGAAAAACTTGCCCAAAATACCGGATAATTTTTAGCATTTTTGCTATCACTGCATTTAAACAAAAATAGAGCCTTGGCTTTTTTTTTTAGCTGTCAAAACTATATATATTTTTAAGTAGACAACCAAAGGTATTGATCTAGGCCCATTTTGGTCTCTTTCATGCCTTGTGTGATTGGCTCACACATGTGCGTTGCTATTTCTTCAACAAAGGATATCTAAAGAATTGAGCAAATTAGATAATAGAAGTAAATTGGGAAGTTGTTTAAAATTGCATGCCCTATCTGAATCATGAAAGTTTAATTTTGACTAGACTGTCCCTTTAAGCATTCGTTCCAAACAAATTTTGAACCTACAGTTGACAAGTAATGATCTCATTGGTAAAGTGCAGTAATTTATCTTGTTTACCAGCCAGGAAAAAAAAAAAAAAAAGTTACTAGTCCATTAAATGTTAGAAATAAGAAAAACCCTAAATTTCTTCGAAATTTAGTCTGAGGCAAGTGGAAGTTTTTAGCCCTGTATGTATACATATCTAAAAAAGTTTTGCACTAATCTTAAAGGGACATGAAAGAACAGGGGTTTTTTTCTTTCATGATTCAGACACAGAAAGCTATTTTAACCCCTTCACTACCAGGACTTCCAGGGAAAAACTTGCCCAAAATACCGGAGAATTTTTAGCATTTTTGCTATCACTGCATTTAAACAAAAATAGAGCCTTGGCTTTTTTTTAGCTGTCAAAACTATATATATTTTTAAGTAGACAACCCAAGGTATTGATCTAGACCCATTTTGGTCTCTTTCATGCACCGGTTTACCGCCAAATACGATCAAATAGAAAATAAATTGTTCATTCATCTGATTGGTCCGTGTCCAGTTAGTGACAGGATTCACAACCAATCAGATGGGCACTGTAATCGCCTATCTTCACTATCTATTTTGCCTCCGCCTGGGGGGGTTTAAGGGGGGTTAAAGCCCCCTTGTAAACCTCATTCTCCATGGTTTACTTGGGGTGTATGCCAGAGGATCGGCGGTGCGCCCCCCAGACAGAGGCAGAACAGATATTAAAACAGAAGACTCACCGGAAGTGACGTCAGATTGCAGTTTGATGAATTGCAGTTCTCGACAGAACACCGCCATTAGGTACTGGCAGTCTGCCAATAAAAAAATTAAAATAACAAAAACCTTACATTGCAGGCTAGAATACCCCCTTACCCAGCTGTCTGCCAGTACTAGGGTTGCCACCTGTCCCTTAAAATACAGAACACTTATGAGTTACACATGCTGCAGGGTGTGCAGGGAGGGATATGAATAGTGCTGTCCAGAAACACAATACATGTTCCTCCTCCCTACACACCCTGCAACATGTGTAACTCATAAGTGTCCAGGAAAACATGGCCAAGGTGGCAACCCTAGCCAGTACCTATAAAACCCCCTTTTTTTAATGTAATTTTTTTTTCTTTTCTATTTTGTAATGGTCCCACCACCCCCACCCCCCAACGCGATCGCAAGTTAGGGAGCTCACACACCCCTTTTTCTGTAGTGTAGCTGCCCCATCCCTCCCTGTTCCTTTATTTTTATTTTCTGTAGCGTATGGCCCTCCCACTCCCTCCGCAGCTGGGCTGCCCACCTGCCTCCCGCCCACACCAGCAACGATCATTACAGACTGACACACACACAGTGTCACCGTCTGTAATGATCAGGCATCTGCCCTCATATGTAAAAGGGAGGAACCGATCACACTCCGGTTCTATATGCGGCAGATGCCTGGAGCTCAGGAACTTCAGCTCTCGGTTGTAACCAACAGTCGAGAATGCTGGAGCTTCCTGAAGCTCAGACGTTTATATACACAAGTTGTGCAGTATGATAAGCAAAGTACCGCACAAGGTATATATTATATACGTCTTTTTGGGTGAAGGGTTTAAGCAACTCCCCCAATTGACTTCTATTATCAATTTTGTTTCATTAGTATACTTTATTGAAGGAGCAGCAATCCACTACTAGGAGCTAGATGAATACAGTTGTTAAGCCAATGGCAAGAGGCATACAGGTGCAGCGACCAATCAGCAACTAGCTCCTGAGTCTACCTAGGTATACTTTTCAACTAACGATACCAAGAGAACAAAGCAGCTTGGATAATATAAGTAAATTGGAAGTTTCCTTATAATTGTATGTTCTATCTGAATCATAACATGTTTGTGTTTCTTATCCCTTTAATTTTCAAGTACTTTCATTTTAACATTGAAGAGAAGAGAGGATTGTATGTAAACATAGGACAGATCAGCTACTGAGTTCTGATCTCCCTGCAAGTTCAGACCATTTAATTGGACTGAGGTTTCAATTAAGAGAAACAGCAATTTCATATACAAAATTAAACCTAAAAGGAGCAATTTCCCAGGTCATACTCTGCAGCTAGTATAAGTCACTAGAAACAGATTAAGGGGAAACCTATTTTATAGCACACAGTCATTTTAAAGGGACATGAAAGACCAAATTAAACTTTTATGAGTCAGATGAAGCATGTCATTTAAAGACATTTTTAAATCACTTTTATTACCAACTTTACATTGTTATTTTGGTATCCTTTGTTAAAACACACGTGCGTACCCTCAGCAGCAGCATTACATTAGTACATTGAAGCTCTACAGCTGACTAACTCCTTAATGACCACAACGTACCCTGTACATCGCTGGTTGTTAAGGGTTTTATTGGCAATAACAGCGTGGGTCTCACCGCCAGCGGCGGGATCGCACTATTATTCCCCCCTCCTGCTGGCTACCGGAAATAGCACAGCCTCGCCAATGGCGGCAGGACCACACTATTAAAAACACAAACCTCTTAGAAAGACCAGCGACTAACGGGTTAACTATCTGTTTGGATGGGGTTAAATAGTTATACGCAGGCAACAGTTCAATAATAAAATGCTCTAACATATTAAACCATTTTATATTTGCACTCCTATGTTCCTTTAATATACATAATCTTCAACATAGAGGAACTTCCCTGGTTACCTACTGATTTAATCTAAAGTGTAGACCAGGCATCCTCAAACTTGGCCCTCCAGAAGAAGCATAAGCTAGCTGAGCATCATGGGAAATGTAGTTCGAAAACCTCTGGAGGGCCAAGTTTGAAGATGTCTGGTGTAGACCTACGTATTAAAGAGTCTTGCAACTTTACAGGTTCTTACTAGTGTCTAATAGACAGCCAATTACAAGCTAAGCCGTGGAATATTGCCTTAACAACACAGTGAATGTTGAATTGAAAACCAACGATGAAGGTAATCATAGTAGTAAAACCCAAACAAAAAAAATTGTATCCATTTCAATATGCAGCTTGTTTCATAGAAAATTACCACATTTTGAACCACACAAGGTTCCATTAATTTACAAGGTTTTTCTTTATATTAAATATCATAATAACCCTTCCACCTCATTAAGCAAATAATGTGTATTTTAGTTACAAATTCTGCTTTATTGGGATAGCTATTGCAGTACTCACCACTCTCTATCTCGCCACCCTTCTTCGCTGTGGCCGCGTTGCCCATGGTGGGGGGCGGGCGAGACCTCTATAACCAGGACGGGCGCCGCCCCCCAAAAAATCTAGGACCTGCAATAAGAATCAGCAAGTTACTATTTGAAAGACTAAAACACATATCCTACTATTCTTTTTTAAACAATACAAACTAGAGACAATTAGAAGATCATTTAAAATGTATTATCAATCAAAAACACCTTAGATTTGCTTGAATTTGATTTCTGGAGTTTCCAAACATTGTCTCACACAATACCTTGGGTCGGAGTTTGGATCTCAGTATCTTTATAAAATGGTAATTTTATTGGGACACTCAAGTCAAAAACTTTTATAATTCAGAAAGAGCAGCAGTTAATATGCCTTCCAATTTACTTCCAAGTTCCATTATCAAATTTTGCACAGTGTTTTTATATACACACACTTTCTGGGGAAAAAGATCCTACTGAGCATGTGCACAAGTTCACAGGGTATACGTATTCTAGTCTGTGATTGGCTGATGCCCGTTATGACACAGGAGGCCAGAAAATTAATTTGCTAGAAATAAAATCTAATGCCTATTTGAACTTCAGAGTAGGTTTTATTGCATTACCTTTTTATTACGCACTTGTACTTATGCAATTCTACTGCATTTCGTGGTTCTTTAACTCTTATTGTTCAGGTGGAGAATGCAGTTTTAAGAAACTTAATTATCAAATTGTGCGCAGCCTTTTTATATGGAAACTTTCCGAGTTCAGTGTATATGCATAGGGGTCTGTGATTGGCTGATGGCTGTCACATGATACAGGGAGCTAGCAAACTGAAGTACATTTTTTAAATTTAAAAAAAAAAAAAAAAAAAAAAAAAAAACTGTTCATTTGAAATTCTATTGTATTTTATTATGCATTGGTTGATTATGGAATTCTATTGTATTTAATAGTCCTATAACAGCTTTAAAATGGCAGTACCAATATATTGACTCTGCTTATGAAGTATTAGTGCAACTTCACAATTCATATGTGTACATAAATATGTGCCATACTACTGCAGTCCCCACAGTGTGGACAAAAATTGTGCCAGAAATCACTGACCGAGATGAAGTTTCACAAGCAGTAAAATAGTTAAATTAACCATGTACTTTAAAAAAAGGAAAAGTAAAGCGTCTTTAAAATGGTCATTCAACTTCTGCAATAAAGTTTTCATAAAATGTAAGGTTTAAAAAAAAATAAAAAAAATCTGTGTCACATAACCAGCACTGTCCAGCAAAGCAGAGGTTAATTTACTTGTAACCTTAGAAACAGACAAATATTTTTGAAGACACTCTTTGGGCTCGATTTTTATGATTGGCCCTTAGCCATCATTCGACTGCAGGTTCTCACAAATTAACCCGGTCTCATCCGTAAGGGAATATTGATAGCTCCTGACCGCACGTGTTAGGCTGTGCGCGGGCAGGGTACAGCATTGCACAAGAGCGCAAAATAGCGCTCCTGTGCACTGCTGAATTCTGGCAGCGGAATTCTGCCCGCCAGAGGCGATCTGCGGAGGACAGCGGGGCATATGTAGGCTCCTGTCCACTGATGCCTGATAAAACAGAATTTATGTTTACCTGATAAATTACTTTCTCCAACGGTGTGTCCGGTCCACGGCGTCATCCTTACTTGTGGGATATTCTCTTCCCCAACAGGAAATGGCAAAGAGCCCAGCAAAGCTGGTCACATGATCCCTCCTAGGCTCCGCCTACCCCAGTCATTCGACCGACGTTAAGGAGGAATATTTGCATAGGAGAAACCATATGATACCGTGGTGACTGTAGTTAAAGAAAATAAATTATCAGACCTGATTAAAAAACCAGGGCGGGCCGTGGACCGGACACACCGTTGGAGAAAGTAATTTATCAGGTAAACATAAATTCTGTTTTCTCCAACATAGGTGTGTCCGGTCCACTGCGTCATCCTTACTTGTGGGAACCAATACCAAAGCTTTAGGACACGGATGAAGGGAGGGAGCAAATCAGGTCACCTAAATGGAAGGCACCACGGCTTGCAAAACCTTTCTCCCAAAAATAGCCTCAGAAGAAGCAAAAGTATCAAACTTGTAAAATTTGGTAAAAGTGTGCAGTGAAGACCAAGTCGCTGCCCTACATATCTGATCAACAGAAGCCTCGTTCTTGAAGGCCCATGTGGAAGCCACAGCCCTAGTGGAATGAGCTGTGATTCTTTCAGGAGGCTGCCGTCCGGCAGTCTCGTAAGCCAATCTGATGATGCTTTTAATCCAAAAAGAGAGAGAGGTAGAAGTTGCTTTTTGACCTCTCCTTTTACCAGAATAAACAACAAACAAGGAAGATGTTTGTCTAAAATCCTTTGTAGCATCTAAATAGAATTTTAGAGCGCGAACAACATCCAAATTGTGCAACAAACGTTCCTTCTTCGAAACTGGTTTCGGACACAAAGAAGGCACGACTATCTCCTGGTTAATGTTTTTGTTAGAAACAACTTTTGGAAGAAAACCAGGTTTAGTACGTAAAACCACCTTATCTGCATGGAACACCAGATAAGGAGGAGAACACTGCAGAGCAGATAATTCTGAAACTCTTCTGGCAGAAGAAATTGCAACCAAAAACAAAACTTTCCAAGATAATAACTTAATATCAACGGAATGTAAGGGTTCAAACGGAACCCCCTGAAGAACTGAAAGAACTAAGTTGAGACTCCAAGGAGGAGTCAAAGGTTTGTAAACAGGCTTGATTCTAACCAGAGCCTGAACAAAGGCTTGAACATCTGGCACAGCTGCCAGCTTTTTGTGGAGTAACACAGACAAGGCAGAAATCTGTCCCTTCAAGGAACTTGCAGATAATCCTTTCTCCAATCCTTCTTGAAGAAAGGATAGAATCTTAGGAATCTTTACCTTGTCCCAAGGGAATCCTTTAGATTCACACCAACAGATATATTTTTTCCATATTTTGTGGTAAATTTTTCTAGTTACAGGCTTTCTGGCCTGAACAAGAGTATCAATAACAGAATCCGAGAACCCTCGTTTTGATAAGATCAAGCGTTCAATCTCCAAGCAGTCAGCTGGAGTGAGATCAGATTCGGATGTTCGAACGGACCTTGAACAAGAAGGTCTCGTCTCAAAGGTAGCTTCCATGGTGGAGCCGATGACATATTCACCAGATCTGCATACCAAGTCCTGCGTGGCCACGCAGGAGCTATCAAGATCACCGACGCCCTCTCCTGATGGATCCTGGCTACCAGCCTGGGGATGAGAGGAAACGGCGGGAATACATAAGCTAGTTTGAAGGTCCAAGGTGCTACTAGTGCATCTACTAGAGTCGCCTTGGGATCCCTGGATCTGGACCCGTAGCAAGGAACCTTGAAGTTCTGACGAGAGGCCATCAGATCCATGTCTGGAATGCCCCACAGTTGAGTAATTTGGGCAAAGATTTCCGGATGGAGTTCCCACTCCCCCGGATGTAATGTCTGACGACTCAGAAAATCCGCTTCCCAATTTTCCACTCCTGGGATGTGGATTGCAGACAGGTGGCAGGAGTGAGTCTCCGCCCATTGAATGATTTTGGTCACTTCTTCCATCGCCAGGGAACTCCTTGTTCCCCCCTGATGGTTGATGTACGCAACAGTCGTCATGTTGTCCGATTGAAACCGTATGAACTTGGCCTTTGCTAGCTGAGGCCAAGCCTTGAGAGCATTGAATATCGCTCTCAGTTCCAGAATATTTATCGGTAGAAGAGATTCTTCCCGAGACCAAAGACCCTGAGCTTTCAGGGATCCCCAGACCGCGCCCCAGCCCATCAGACTGGCGTCGGTCGTGACAATGACCCACTCTGGTCTGCGGAAGGTCATCCCTTGTGACAGGTTGTCCAGGGACAGCCACCAACGGAGTGAGTCTCTGGTCCTCTGATTTACTTGTATCTTCGGAGACAAGTCTGTATAGTCCCCATTCCACTGACTGAGCATGCACAGTTGTAATGGTCTTAGATGAATGCGCGCAAAAGGAACTATGTCCATTGCCGCTACCATCAAACCTATTACTTCCATGCACTGCGCTATGGAAGGAAGAGGAACGGAATGAAGTGTTTGACAAGAGTTTAGAAGTTTTGTTTTTTTGGCCTCTGTCAGAAAAATCCTCATTCTAAGGAGTCTATTATTGTTCCCAAGAAGGGAACCCTTGTCGACGGAGATAGAGAACTCTTTTCCACGTTCACTTTCCATCCGTGAGATCTGAGAAAGGCCAGGACTATGTCCGTGTGAGCCTTTGCTTGAGGAAGGGACGACGCTTGAATCAGAATGTCGTCCAAGTAAGGTACTACTGCAATGCCCCTTGGTCTTAGCACCGCTAGAAGGGACCCTAGTACCTTTGTGAAAATCCTTGGAGCAGTGGCTAATCCGAAAGGAAGCGCCACGAACTGGTAATGCTTGTCCAGGAATGCGAACCTTAGGAACCGATGATGTTCCTTGTGGATAGGAATATGTAGATACGCATCCTTTAAATCCACCGTGGTCATGAATTGACCTTCCTGGATGGAAGGAAGAATTGTTCGAATGGTTTCCATTTTGAACGATGGAACCTTGAGAAACTTGTTTAAGATCTTGAGATCTAAGATTGGTCTGAACGTTCCCTCTTTTTTGGGAACTATGAACAGATTGGAGTAGAACCCCATCCCTTGTTCTCCTAATGGAACAGGATGAATCACTCCCATTTTTAACAGGTCTTCTACACAATGTAAGAATGCCTGTCTTTTTATGTGGTCTTAAGACAATTGAGACCTGTGGAACCTCCCCCTTGGGGGAAGCCCCTTGAATTCCAGAAGATAACCTTGGGAGACTATTTCTAGTGCCCAAGGATCCAGAACATCTCTTGCCCAAGCCTGAGCGAAGAGAGAGAGTCTGCCCCCCACCAGATCCGGTCCCGGATCGGGGGCCAACATTTCATGCTGTCTTGGTAGCAGTGGCAGGTTTCTTGGCCTGCTTTCCCTTGTTCCAGCCTTGCATTGGTCTCCAGGCTGGCTTGGCTTGAGAAGTATTACCCTCTTGCTTAGAGGACGTAGCACTTGGGGCTGGTCCGTTTCTACGAAAGGGACGAAAATTAGGTTTATTTTTGGCCTTAAAAGACCTATCCTGAGGAAGGGCGTGGCCCTTACCCGCAGTGATATCAGAGATAATCTCTTTCAAGTCAGGGCCAAACAGCGTTTTCCCCTTGAAAGGAATGTTAAGGAGTTTGTTCTTGGAAGACGCATCAGCTGACCAAGATTTCAACCAAAGCGCTCTGCGCGCCACAATAGCAAACCCAGAATTCTTCGCCGCTAACCTAGCCAATTGCAAAGTGGCGTCTAGGGTGAAAGAATTAGCCAATTTGAGAGCACGGATTCTGTCCATAATCTCCTCATAAGGAGGAGAATCACTATCGATCGCCTTTACTAGCTCATCGAACCAGAAACACGCGGCTGTAGTGACAGGGACAATGCATGAAATTGGTTGTAGAAGGTAACCTTGCTGAACAAACATCTTTTTAAGCAAACCTTCTAATTTTTTATCCATAGGATCTTTGAAAGCACAACTATCTTCTATGGGTATAGTGGTGCGTTTGTTTAAAGTAGAAACCGCTCCCTCGACCTTGGGGACTGTCTGCCATAAGTCCTTTCTGGGGTCGACCATAGGAAACAATTTTTTAAATATGGGGGGAGGGACGAAAGGTATACCGGGCCTTTCCCATTCTTTATTTACAATGTCCGCCACCCGCTTGGGTATAGGAAAAGCTTCTGGGAGCCCCGGGACCTCTAGGAACTTGTCCATTTTACATAGTTTCTCTGGGATGATCAAATTCTCACAATCATCCAGAGTGGATAATACCTCCTTAAGCAGAGCGCGGAGATGTTCCAACTTAAATTTAAATGTAATCACATCGGGTTCAGCTTGTTGAGAAATTTTCCCTGAATCTGAAATTTCTCCCTCAGACAAAACCTCCCTGGCCCCCTCAGACTGGTGTAGGGGCATTTCAGAACCATTATCATCAGCGTCCTCATGCTCTTCAGTATCTAAAACAGAGCAGTCGCGCTTACGCTGATAAGTGGGCATTTTGGCTAAAATGTTTTTGATAGAATTATCCATTACAGCCGTTAATTGTTGCATAGTAAGGAGGATTGGCGCGCTAGATGTACTAGGGGCCTCCTGAGTGGGCAAGACTCGTGTAGACGAAGGAGGGAATGATGCAGTACCATGCTTACTCCCCTCACTTGAGGAATCATCTTGGGCATCATTTTCAGTGTCACATAAATCACATTTATTTAAATGAGAAGGAACCTTGGCTTCCCCACATTCAGAACACAGTCTATCTGGTAGTTCAGACATGTTAAACAGGCATAAACTTGATAACAAAGTACAAAAAACGTTTTAAAATAAAACCGTTACTGTCACTTTAAATTTTAAACTGAACACACTTTATTACTGCAATTGCGAAAAAGTATGAAGGAATTGTTCAAAATTCACCAAAATTTCACCACAGTGTCTTAAAGCCTTAAAAGTATTGCACACCAAATTTGGAAGCTTTAACCCTTAAAATAACGGAACCGGAGCCGTTTTTAACTTTAACCCCTTTACAGTCCCTGGTATCTGCTTTGCTGAGACCCAACCAAGCCCAAAGGGGAATACGATACCAAATGACGCCTTCAGAAAGTCTTTTCTATGTATCAGAGCTCCTCACACATGCGACTGCATGTCATGCTTCTCAAAAACAAGTGCGCAATACCGGCGCGAAAATGAGGCTCTGCCTATGATTAGGGAAAGCCCCTAAAGAATAAGGTGTCTAAAACAGTGCCTGCCGATATTATTTTACAAAAATACCCAGATTAAATGATTCCTCAAGGCTAAATATGTGTAATATATGAATCGATTTAGCCCAGAAAATGTCTACAGTCTTAATAAGCCCTTGTGAAGCCCTTATTTACTGTCTGAATAAAAATGGCTTACCGGATCCCATAGGGAAAATGACAGCTTCCAGCATTACATCGTCTTGTTAGAATGTGTCATACCTCAAGCAGCAAAAGACTGCTCACTGTTCCCCCAACTGAAGTTAATTCCTCTCAACAGTCCTGTGTGGAACAGCCATGGATTTTAGTAACGGTTGCTAAAATCATTTTCCTCTTACAAACAGAAATCTTCATCTCTTTTCTGTTTCAGAGTAAATAGTACATACCAGCACTATTTTAAAATAACAAACTCTTGATTGAATAATAAAAACTACAGTTAAACACTAAAAAACTCTAAGCCATCTCCGTGGAGATGTTGCCTGTACAACGGCAAAGAGAATGACTGGGGTAGGCGGAGCCTAGGAGGGATCATGTGACCAGCTTTGCTGGGCTCTTTGCCATTTCCTGTTGGGGAAGAGAATATCCCACAAGTAAGGATGACGCCGTGGACCGGACACACCTATGTTGGAGAAATCAAGTCCTTTGTGAGATGTACATCACTATCCCTGAGGTATTTTCAGAGCCTGATACCAGCCCTTAAAAGCAATAAAACTTAAAGGGGCAGTCAAATCTAAAAAACAACAACTCATTTTTTAAATAGGGCATGTCATTTTAAACAACTTTCCAATTTACTTTTATCACCAATTTTGCTTTGTTCTCTTGGTATTCTTAGTTGAAAGCTAAACCAAGGAGGTTCATATGCTAATTTTTTAGACCTTGAAGGCCGCCTCTAAACTAAATGCATTTTGATAGTTTTTCACCACTAGAGAGCATTAGTTCACGTGTTTCATATAGATAACATTGAGCTCAAGCATGTGAATTTACCATGGAGACAGCTCTGATTGGCTAAAATGCAAGTCTGTCAAAAGAACTGAAATAAGGGGGCAGTCTGCTAAGGCTTATTTACAAGGTAATTATAGAGGTAAAATGTGTATTATTATAACTGTGTTGGTTATGCAAAACTGGGGAATTAAATGAGTATGTGCAAATGTTATGCTAATGGAACAAATTCAGGACTTTGTTTAAAAGGGACAGTCAAAACCAAAATTGTTATTGTTTAAAAAGTTAGATAGATAACGCCTTTACTACCCATTACCCAGCTTTGCAAAACCAACATTGTTATATTTATATACTTTATAACATTTAAACCTCTAAATATCTGCCTGTTTTCAGCTACTACAGACAGCCTCTTATCACATGTTTTTTTTAATTTGCTTTCCACAACAGGAGACTGCTAGTTCATGTGAGCCATATAGATAACATTGTGCTCATGAAGTTGTGCAGGACACTGCACTAATTGGCTAAAATGGAAGTCAATAGATAATAGTCATGTGATCAGGGGGGCTGTCAGAAGAGGCTTAGATACAAGGTAATCACAGAGGTAAAAAGTGTGCTGGCTGTGCAAAACTGGTGAATGGGTAATAAAGGGATTATCTATCCTTTTAAACAATAAATATTTTTGAGTTGACCGTCCCTTTAACTGAGAATGCAAAGGCTATAAAAGCTTGAGGTGGATTCTCTTACCCCCTCTTACCAAGGTGGGCTGGCTTAGGCACCTGAGACGGTTTTTCCATAGTGGGTAAAATTACACACAAAATTGTCATTTGCTGGAGAGCTATTTTTCTGAAATTGCATGAGTGATATAAAAATATAATGCTGAGTGATAAAAATATAAATCTTAAAGTGAAAGTAAATCCTAGCGTTTTACAAACGCTAGGATTTACTATTGAAACAAATAAAGGGGAGTTTCATTCATGAAGTATAAGATACTTCATGTAGAAAGCTCCTTTATTTCATTCAATCGATCGCCATTCTTAGCTGCTACAGCAGCCCACGGCTAAAACTTTTTTTGGCTAAGAGGTGACATTTTCACCTCTTAGCCAATAGCCGTGCGGTAAATCCGGCTTGGTGCCCATAGGAACCGGATTTACTACACTGCTATTGGCTAAGAAGTGAAAAATTTTAGCCGTGCTCTGCTGTAGGAGCTAAAAGCGGCGGTCAATTGAATGAAATAAAGGAGCTTTCTACATGAAGTATCTTATACTTCATGAATGAAACTCCCCTTTATTTGTTTCAATAGTAAATCCTAGCATTTGTAAAACGCTAGGATTTACTTTCACTTTAATTCTCCTTGAGGGGAAAACATATACATTTACTGGCAGGTGAGTAGAGTTGTGTATTGGCTTTCTGTTTTAACCCTTTCGTGACAGGGTTAAAGTGCCTACATCGGGAAAAACTGTTCCGATGTACACAAATTGAAACTACGCGATCATGCATACGATCGCGAGATTTCAATTATTGGATCGCATCTGGGGGGCGTCCCTACAATCCTAGGAACGCCCTCCAGACCGCGATTAAATCCTTGAAGCACAGAAGGCTTCAGGACAGCCGTTAGTTATGACGTTCTATTCCGTCAGAACGGCTTTAAAGCCCAGTCTAATTATGACGGAATAGAACGGCATAACGGCTTTAAAAGGTTAATCCTGTTTATTTTGAAACGGAATTGCAACATGTAACTTTGTATATTTTTCTGTATCTCATTAAAAGGGATACTAAACCCAATTTTTTTATTTCATGATTCAGATAGATCATGAGATTTTAAGCACCTTTCTAATTTACTCCTATTATCAATTTTTCTTTGTTCTCATGCTATCTTGATTTGAAAAAGCAGTACTGTAAGCTTTAGAGCCAGACCATTTTTTGTTCAGCACATGGGTAGCACTTGCTGATTTGTGGCTAAATGTAGCAAACCAATCAGCAGCTCTACCAAGGTGCTGAACGAAAAAATGGGCCGGCTCCTAACCTTTTATTACTGCTTTTTCAAATCAAGATAACATGAGAACAAAGAAAAATTGATAATAGGAGTAAATTAGAAAGTTGCTTAAAATTACATGCTCTATCTGAAACATGAAAGAAAAAATGAGGGGTTAGTATCCCTTTAATGCACTGTGACCATTTTTGTCATAATAAATCTTTCTTATTATAGTTTAGGCTTTTGTCTTAAATAGATATGAAACCAAAATGTTTTCTTTCACGATTCAGATAGAACATGCAATTTTAAGCGACTTTCTAATTTACTCCAATTTTTCTTCGTTTTTTTGGCATCTTTATCTGAAAAAGCAAAATTGTACGCTTAGGAGCCGGCCCATTTTTGGTTCAGCACCTGGGCTTTAACATTTGAATTCACATTACTTGAGAGACTGGTAACAAGTAAGGTTTAACAGTTTCTCAGTTCTGTATTTTTAGAATCATATATAAGGAATTGTACTTTCTGGAGTTTGAATAGTTTAGAGAGTGCTTTGTTAACCCTTTCATCCTCGCATCTCAGTCAAAGCCTCACCTGCCCAGTCTGATCATAAACAGTGGTCATGACAAGTCAGCTTCAACATTTTCATTAACCCCTATGGGGTACGTCCTGCAAAAAAATGCAGTTAATGACCAAGGACGTACCCCGTACGTCGTTGGTCTTTGAAAGCAGTGGAAGCGATCCTGATCACTTCCAACTGCTTTCATGTTATAGCAGTGATGCCTCGATATTGAGGCATCCTGCTATAACATTTTTTAGCCGACCAATGAAGAGAGAGCCACCCTGTTGCCCTCTCTGCATCGGCCATCAATGGCCATGTTCGTTGGTGGGTGGGAGCTGATCCAGGGAGGCGGGTGAGCGGCCATCGGTGGGGAAGGGGGGCGGGATCGAGTGCGCGCGGGTGCACAGGAGCGGGTGCGCGCGTGCACGGGAGCGGGTGGGAACCCTACACTATGGAACAAATGTTAAGTGGTACACGGTGGGAGAGAGGGTGGGAACATTACAAATTTTAATGATCTGGGAGGGTGGGAGGGCAGCTACACTACAGAAAATAGAATTTTTAAAATAATAAAATGTTATAAAAAACATATTTGATTTCAAACTGGGTACTGGCAGACAGCTGCCAGTACCCAATATGGCGCATAATAAGGCCGAGAGGGGGGTTAGAGAGCTGTTTGGGGGGGGGGGGGGGGGGATCAGGGAGGTTGGGGGCTAAGGGGTTATCCTACAGTGCAGAATTATCTTTTTTTTTTTTTTTTAAATCCCCAAAAAAACTCTTATTTTAGTACTGGCAGACTTACTGCCAGTACTTAAGATGGAGGGGACAATTGTGGGGTGGGGGAGGGAAGAGAGCTGTTTGGGAGGGATCAGGGGGTGTGATGTGTCATGTGGGAGGTTGATACCTACACTAAAGCTAAAATTAACCCTGCAAGCTCCATACAAGCTCCCTAATTAACCCCTTCAATGCTGGGCATTATACACTTGTGGTGCGCAACGGCATTTAGCTGCCTTCTAATTGCCAAAAAGCAAAGCCAAAGCCATATATGTCTGCTTTTTCTGAACAAAGGGGATCCCAGAGAAGCTTTTACAACCATGTATGCCATAATTGCACAAGCTGTTTGTAAATAATTTCAGTGAGAAACCTAAAATTGTGAAAAATTTAACGCTTTATTTTTATTTGTTAGCATTTGGCGATGAAATGGTGGCATGAAATATACCAAAATGGGCCTAGATCAATACTTTGGGTTGTCTACTACATTATACTAAAGCTAAAATTAACCCTAAAAGCTCCCTACAAGCTTCCTAATTAACCCCTTCAATGCTGGGCATAATACATGTGTGGTGCGCAGTGGCATTTTGCAGCCTTCTAAATACCAAAAAGCAATGCCAAAGCCATATATGTCTGCAATTTCTAAACAAAGGGGATCCCAGAGAAGCATTTACAACCATGTATGCCATAATTGCACAAGTTGTTTGCAAATAATTTCAGTGAGAAACCTAAAGTTTGTGAAACAATTTGTGAAAAAGTGAACAATTTTTTTTATTTGATCGCATTTGGTAGTGAAATGGTGGCATGAAATATACCAAAATGGGCCTAGATCAATACTTTGGGATGTCTTCTAAAAAAAAAAATATATGCATGTCAAGGGATATTCAGGGATTCCTGAAAGATATCAGTGTCCCAATGTAACTAGCGCTTATTTTGAAAAAAAGTGGTTTGGAAATAGCAAAGTGCTACTTGTATTTATGGCCCTATAACTTGCAAAAAAAGCAAAGCACGTGTAAACATTGGGTATTTCTAAACTCAGGACAAAATTTAGAAACTATTTAGCATGGGTGTTTTTTGGTGGTTGTAGATGTGTAACAGATTTTGGAGGTCAAAGTTAGAAAAAGTGTGTTTTTTTCCATTTTTTCCTCATATTTTATAAAAATTTTTATAGTAAATTATAAGATATGATGAAAATAATGGTATCTTTAGAAAGTCCATTTAATGGCGAGAAAAACGGTATATAATATGTGCGAGTACAGTAAATGAGTAAGAGGAAAATTACAGCTAAACACAAACGCTGCAGAAATGTAAAAATAGCCTTGGTCCCAAACGGACAGAAAATGGAAAAGTGCTGTGGTCCTTAAGGGGTTAAAAGGGACAGTCTACACCAGAAATTGTATTGTTTAAAAAAAATAGATCATTCATTACCCATTCCCCAGTTTTGCATAACCAACAATTATATTCATACACTTTTTACCTCTGTGATTACCTTGTAGCTAAGCCTCTGCAGACTGCCCCCTTATCTCAGTTCTTTTGACAGACTTCTGAATCAGTGTTGACTCAAATAACTCCATAGGAGTGAGCACAATGTTTATCTATATGACACACATGAACTAGCAGTGTCTGTCAAACAGGCAGTTCTACAGCTTAGAAATTAGCATATGAGCCTACCTAGGTTTACCTTTCAACAAAGAATACCAAGAGAAGAAAGCAAATTTGATGATAAAAGTAAATTGGAAAGTTGTTTAAAATTGCATGCCCTCTTTGAATCATGAAAGTTTAATTTTGACTAAACTGTCCCTTGCAATTTAGGATGAACTCATAATGCATATTACCGGTGCCAGTTTTGGAGACAATGCCCTATTATGCATGAATGGCGATCTTGAGGTTATTAATCCCTTAATGACAACTGACGTACCAGGTACGTCATGCAAAAACTAACTGTTAATGACAA
The DNA here is from genome assembly GCF_027579735.1 of Bombina bombina. Taxonomy (NCBI): domain Eukaryota; kingdom Metazoa; phylum Chordata; class Amphibia; order Anura; family Bombinatoridae; genus Bombina; species Bombina bombina. The sequence goes on along the minus strand of NC_069504.1, from coordinate 768,795,117 downwards.
TAGACGTACCTGGTACGTCAGTTGTCTAACAGAGTGCTGGAAGCGATCGCAATCGCTTCCAGCAGCTCTCAGGGTATTGCAGTGATGCCTCGATATGGAGGCATCCTGCAATACCTTTTTACAAGCCTCTTATGCAGAGAGAGTCACTCTGTGGCCCTCTCTGCACCGGTAGCGATGGTCCCGTTGTCCGGGTGGGAGCGTAACAGGGAGGCGGCCCATCACTACCCGGCATCGGGTTCCTGTAAGTGCAATGTGCACACCGAGTGCCGGGAGCGCGCGCATTAGCCACTGACACCAATGAAAAAAAGTTTAATAAAAAAAAAGTTACAAACGTTTAAAAACAAATTAAATATAAAAGGATCTGGGAGGGGGGGGGGGGGATGGGGGTATTGAGGGGGGGCTGCTACACTACAGAAAAGTTTGAAAATACTGTTTTTGGGGGAAAACTGGGTACTGGCAGACAGCTGCCGTTACCCAAGATGGCAGCAATTAAGTAGCAGGGAGGGTTATAGAGCTGTTTGGTGGGGGTCAGGGAGGTTGGGGGCTAAGGCAGGGCTCCATTACAGCTGAATAAATATTTTTTAAAAATAAAATAAAAAAAAACGCCTTTTATTTAGTATTAGAAAGTTGCTTAAAATTGCATGCTCTATCCGAATCACGAAAGAAAAAAAATTTGGGTTCAGTGTCACATCAAGCCTCCCTCTACAGGTTGCTTGAGTAACATACTGTTGATGTGCACATTTCTGAGCCTACTTTAGTATGCCCTTATGGTAAAGGGTCAAGTTTAAACCAAGGAAACCAAGAAAGATGTCATAGTTATTACATTACTACTACTATAAATAATAATAACTGAACACTGTATCTGAATCATGGCAATTTAATTGTCACTTCCACATACCTTTAAACAGACATCTGCTATTAGTGCTTGAACCTGACAGACTAGTCTTTTTCACCATCAAAACAAAAATACCTTGGAGGCATAAATACACACAAAGCCTTTACTCATCCGTAGCATCAATAGAGCTACACATACCAGATATCTACCCACAATCTCTGCACATGCAATCAAGTGTTGTTCTCCACAGATAATTTTGCCAGCCAGGTAGCATTATGCAGTAGCCGGGAGGGGCCAGTGTAATACTTTACAATACTATAACATTTTCTGCTATTTATTAATGTTTCATAAAGGAAGAGTAAAGACAAAATTAAACTTCAATGGATTGGATAGAGCATGAAATGTTAAATAACTTTTCAATTTACTCCTGTTATAAATTTTGCTTAGCTCTCTTGGTATCCTTTGTTAAAGAGTAATCTTAGGTGAGCTCTGGAGCGTGCAATTGTGTCTAACCACAACACTGTTTTATAGCACTGATAGAAGATAGAGAGATAGAGAGATAGAGAGATAGAGAGATAGAGAGATAGAGAGATAGAGAGATAGAGAGATAGAGAGATAGAGAGATAGAGAGATAGAGAGATAGAGAGATAGAGAGATAGAGAGATAGAGAGATAGAGAGATAGAGAGATAGAGAGATAGAGAGATAGAGAGATAGAGAGATAGAGAGATAGAGAGATAGAGAGATAGAGAGATAGAGAGATAGAGAGATGAGAGATAGAGAGATAGAGAGAGAGATAGATAGAGAGATAGATAGAGAGATAGAGAGATAGAGAGAGAGATAGATAGAGAGATAGATAGAGAGATAGATAGAGAGATAGATAGAGAGATAGATAGAGAGATAGATAGAGAGATAGAGAGAGAGATAGAGAGAGAGATAGAGAGAGAGATAGAGAGAGAGAGAGAGAGAGATAGAGAGAGAGATAGAGAGAGAGATAGAGAGAGAGATAGAGAGAGAGATAGAGAGAGAGATAGAGAGAGAGAGATAGAGAGAGAGATAGAGAGAGAGATAGAGAGAGAGATAGAGAGATAGAGAGATAGAGAGATAGAGAGATAGATAGATAGATAGATAGATAGATAGATATAGATATTTATTTGAATACTCTGCTGCCATATACTGCTAAAGGCATGTGCACACTCCTGATGTCCTATCAGCCTACCAAGCTTTGCTCCTCTTTGAGAGAGGATATCAAGAGAACAAAGCAAAATTTGCTAATAGAAGAAATTGGAAAGTTGTTTAAATTAAAAACGCTATCTGAATCATGACTTATTAATTTTTACTTTGTCGCTTTAAGCTATTCAAAGCACAAAGTAGTTGCTTCATTTAACAAATAGATTTAATGATAAAATGTGAAACAAACATTAAAAAAAAGGTAATATTAGCCAATTTTCACATTATATTGGCTTAAATAGGTGCTGTGAAAAACACTGCAAACCTGTAGTATTAAAAGGGAACAAAGTTATTAAAGGGACACTGAACCCAATATTTTTCTTTTGCGATTCGGATAGAGCATGCAATTTTAAGTAACTTTCTAATTTACTCCTATTATCAATTTTTCTTCGGTCTCTTGCCATCTTTATATGAAAAAGAAGGCATCTAAGCTTTTTTCTTGGTTCAGACCTCTGGACAGCAGTTTTTGATTGGTGGATGAATTTATCCACCAATCAGCAAGGACAACCTAGGTTGTTCACCAAAAATGGGCCGACATCTAAACTTACATTCTTGCATTTCAAATAAAGATACCAAGAGAATAAAGAAAATTTAAATATAGGAGTAAATTAGAAAGTTGCTTAAAATTGTATGCTCTATCTGAATCACAAAAGAAAAAAAAATTGGTTCAGTGTCCATTTAAATAAACATTAAAAATGCAAAACAAAAGGGGAGGGGACAAAAGGCAAAACTGAGATAGCGAAATAGCATTTAAGATTTAAAGGAACAGTCAAGTCAAAATTAAATGTTCGTTATTCAGATAGGGCATGTGATTTTAAACAACTTTCCAAATTACTTTTATCATCAAATTTGCTTTGTTCTCTTGGTATTCTTAGTTGAAAGCAAAACCTAAGTAGGCTCATATGCTAATCGCTAAGCCCTTGAAGGCCACCTTTTATCTGAATGCATTTGACAGCTAGAGGGCATTAGTTTATTTTTGCCATATAGATAACACTGTGCTCATGCCCATGGAGTTACTTGTGAGAGATCATTGGTTGGCTAAAATGCAAGTCTGTCAAAAGAACCTAAATAAGGGGTCAGTCTGCAGAGGCTTAGATACAGGATAATCAAAGTGGTAAAAAGTATATTATAACTGTGTTGGTTATGCAAAATTGGGAAATGGTTAATAAAAGGGATTATCTATTTTTTTTAAACAATAACAATTCTGGATTAGACTGTCCCTTTATTCACCAAAATTGCTATAATTTGATCAAGCATATATATTAATATATCTATATTAAATATGGGCCAACCACACAATTTGTACAATGTACAACAATCAAAAGTTAAAAGCAAAAAGACATTTTTAACAGTTCCTGCACCCCCCCCCCCGATATTCTGTAAGGCAATATGCTATCAACAGAGGGCCCTGGTGCAAATTTTTATTGGGCCTCCCCAAATGTAACTCAGTAGTAAGCAATGGTAATAAATATCCATGTTGTTCTGTATAATGATTTTGAGGATAGATAGATCTGCAACATGCACTAAGAAAATCCTCGATTACATTATTAGCCCCCCAGCACTTTGGCCCTGGTGCCAATGTAGCTGCTGCACCAATGGTAGATATAGATATAAAATGTTGCCCAATGTTACAAAATATTAAACAACAATCTGTTTGCTATATGAATTAAAGGGATACTAACCCCAATTTTTTTTTTTCTTTCATGATTCAGATAGAGCATGCAATTTAAAGCAACTTTCTAATTTACTCCTATTATCTATTTTTCTTTGTTGTCATGTTATCTTGATTTGAAAAAGCAGTAATGAAAGGTTAGGAGCCGGCCCATTTTTAGTTCAGCACCTGGGTAGTGCTTGCTGATTGGTTTGCTACATTTAGCCACAAATCAGAAAGTGCTACCAAGGTGCTGAACAAAAAATGGGCTGGCTCTAAAGCTTACAGTACTGCTTTTTTAAATCAAGATACCAAGAGAACAAAGAAAAATAGATAATAGGAGTAAATTATAAAGTTGCTTAAAATCTCATGCTCTATCTGAATCATGAAAGAAAAAAACTGGGTTTAGTATCCCTTTAAGTTGACATGTTATATTTTGCTACATAATTTAGGACCTTTTGGTAAAAAAATAACTATAATTTGTTTAAAACCAACAGGCCTTGTAAATTTGGAATTTCATGCTGTCACAACTGCTAGAGAAAAATGCATAGCACAACTATGCAGAAAAAGTGGCAATTGCTTGTTACTTTCCATGACAGCTAAGAGTTTTGTTACCATCTCAAAATATCAAACGGGATAGGAAAGTCAAAATTAAACTTGCATGATTCTGATAGCTTATGTAATTTTAAGACTGTTTGAAATTAACTTCTATTTTTAAATATGCACTGTTCCTTTGGTATCCCTTGTTGAAAAAGAACACGCACATATCTTACACAAGTGGGAGCTAGCTGCCGATTGGTGCCTGCACACATTTTTCTGTTGTGATTGGCTAACTATGTGTTCAGCTAGCTGCCAGTTGTGCAATGCTATTTCTTCAGCAAAGGATAACAAAGGAGTAAAGCAAATTTGATAATAGAAGTAAATTGGAAAGTTGTTTAAAATTGTTCCATGCAAATCATTAAAGACAATTGTGGGGTTTCCTGTCCCTTTAAATGGACTTCTACTGACTAATCAGCATTTTAGAGTGAAGATTTCTAATTAAATAACCAGTGTTTACCTTTTAAAATGTGCTCTAAAAAATTTTTTTTTTTTTTTTAAAGCACCTTTTGAAATAATTGATGGAATTGTTGCATCAATGCATTTCACTGCCCTTTGAGAGGAATTTCTTATGAATTGCCATTATACCTGCTCTGGATTGGCAGCAGGCACCATTAAGTCCAATGCTGAACCAAAACAGGGTACTTTATGCTGGTCTGCATTTGTAAGCAACTGGGAAGTCAAGTGTCAAATGCTGCATTACATATGAGCTTTACAAAGCAGAACTGTGTATGCATCTAAAAAAAGGAAGAACTAGTTTACATGTTCAGAAACCAAAAACCTTTAAATGTTGAGTATGTAGATCATCCAGCACAGTGACTTGTAGGTCCCTTGGTAAGTGCAGGGCCACACTAATGAGTCCAGACACATTGGAAGAAAAAAAAAAAGAGCTTAGCACTCATATACAAAAGATGAGTCTTGCACACTACAAGCCCTCTGGTATCTAGGGGAGCTCAAGCACACAGATGTCTAGGATCTGATATATCAGGCCTCTCCCTGTCACATAGTAAACCCAGTATATTCTCGTTATTACCTATAGCGCTTATTACCTAAATCGCACTGAGTGTAGCTGAACCCACAGTCCTTAATGACGGGGAACATATAATAATCAAAGAAAAACTGACAATCACCGCTAGGACCTGGTATCTCGGGCCTCCCGCCTCTGTCTGACACCTCCAGCACCACATACACAATTTATCCCTTAAGGAGTCAAAATACTTCAGTCCCTATTAGCGACCAACTCACCGGCTCCCCGGGCACCTCTAGGACCCGCAGGCCGCGGAACCTTTTCCCTCCTCCTCCTCTGCGATACCTCTAGGACCCACACTCACCTGCTGGTCCCACCCCGCTTGACACTAACAACTAGCTGGCCAACCACCTACAACACCCAACCCTGCTCTGAGAAAAAAACATCCAATCGACGACCTCCATCTTCACAAAACCACGCCCCTTATTCGGCTGATTATTTAGGCCTGGCCACAATTCGCTCCTCCCTGTCACCCAGGAGACGGGGAACATGACGTCACGTATAATTTAATCCAATTGAGGAGCGTGGGAAACAACGAACCCCGCCTACCATGCAACGCCATTGGCTTTTTGTTTATTAATTGACAACTGGTGGGGATCAGCAAGGAGCTTTCATGTACACTGGGCCTAACTCTAGCGTTGACGCTACTGCACTATTTATAGCAACAGCCAGGTGCCCGCCTCTTAAAGGGCAAGATAAACTTGTACAAGCCCTGCAAACACGAAGCCTTGCATACTGATATTTACAATGAGTTTTCAGAGAGCGCATGCGTACTAGTCTATTTTGTGCGTGTAGTGAATAGATAACCCAGTTCCTCTCTGACAAGGCTGCCATGGTTAGATAAACAGTATTTGCAGAGAACATATGGTGAACTTGTGCTTTATCTAATGCAAGAATACCACCAGTGTGGTAGTGCGGTACATTTTAGGACAATGTGCAGGCTGCCATCTTTCATGTAAAAAAATACCAGATATTGTAAATAGAATCATTTTGTAACTAGACTATAACTGGAACTTTAGCATTGATCTAGACTAGATTTCCTAAATACAGTTCTCAGATTATAAAAAAATCCCGCATGATATGAGTAAATCAGAGACAGTGATTGAGCCAGTGACTTGCTCAAGCAGTGAGAAATAAAAACCTGAACCCACTTTTTCGTTTTTTTTTTCAAAACCTAATGTGAATTAGTACCATGTCAAACAAAGAAAACATATGCAAAATTAGCTTTGTGTCACTTAGTGACTACTACCCAAGCATATTCCTGACTTTTGCAGAATCCAATGATATCAAAGTTAGGACCCTAAATTGAGGATAAGACCCTTCAGGATACCACTGAATGCACTGCCCCTATCCCTTTTGATAGGTGATATTTGGAAAAACATACGTCATGTAAACATCTGTCCTATAAAAACTAGGCTTTGTATCACTTAGTGACTTCTACCCAAGTATACCCCAGACTGAGTAGAATCCAATAACACCAGAGTTAGGACCCTAATTTTAGGATAAGACCCCTCAGGAGCTCCCTGAATACACTTCCCCTATCCACTCTGTGTAAAGGGACTCACCGGGAGCTCCCAGTCCGGCCACTCCAGTATCAGCGAACGTCGAGAGTGCCTTCTTCCATCTCGGCGTCCCACGTGGAGGGACTCCAAGACTCCGGTTATCCTTCAGCTGAGGTTCTCTAGTGTATGCTCACCTTGTTCCTGAAAGCCAAGTAGATTTGCCTGATACCTGTGTAAACTCATATTGTTCCTGAAGCTGTGCCTATCTGATATTCTGTGACAGTCTCACCAACCGTACCCACTGGGTATCCTGTGCCTGCTGAGAAATCTGTGTTGACCATATTAGTGACAGCCTTCCTCAAACCAGATGTGCATGGTGCACCTATCTTGTATCCTGTGACAGTCTCACCAACAGTACCCTTGGGTATCCTGTTCCTGCTGAAAAACCTGTGTCTACCATACCAATGACAGCCTTCCTCAAACCAACTGTACCTACCTGGTATCCTGTGACAGTCTTCAAAATAGTACCCATTCAGTATCCTGTGCCTACCATACCAGTGTCACTTGTGTCACTGACCACTACCCAAGAGTATCCTTGATTGAGCAGAAGGCAATGACAACAAAGTTAGGACACTAACTTGGGGATAAGCCCCCTCAGGAACCCCCTGATTGCACTGCCCCTACCCACTCTCACCGGTGATAATGGCAAATACATATATCATATAAACATTTGTCCAATAAAAGGAAGCTTTATGCCATCTAGTAACTGTACCCTTGATTGAGCAGTATCCAATTATATCAAAGTTAGGGCCCTAAATTGGGGATAATACCATTTAGAAGCCCCCTAAATACACTGCCTCTATCCACTCTTATAGGTGATAATGGCAAATACATACATTGTATAAACATCTAGCGTATAAACACTAGGCTTTGTCTCACTTACTGACCACTACTAAAGTATATATCAAACTAGAAAACAGTTCAGAATGCTTACCAAAGCAGTCTGTGCAGGCTACTGATGTTCTGCCAACATCACTTCAAATCCAAGTCACAAAATGTAGCCGCACCAGAAAATTCAAATATTTCCCAGGCTATGAACAGAGAAATAAACAGCGTTTCGGGAGTTATCCCTTGTTCATGTTGCATGCAACATGAATAAGGGATAACTCCCGAAACTTTGTTGTTTATTTCTCTGTTTATAGCCTGGGAACAATAGACCTTTGAAATATTTGAATTTTCTGGTGCGGCTACATTTTGTGACTTGCACTACTGAAGTATACCCTTGACTCAGGCGAAGAACCACCATTGGTGCAGCAGGTTTGGTGGCACCAGGTCCCAAGTGCTCTGGGGGGGCCATAGCAGCCAGTCTATACATAGGAGTGTGCAGGGGAGTCTTTTATTAGTGCAGGTTGCAGGACCATCTATCCCCAAAATCATTATACAGAGCATATTAATACTATTACTTACTACTGATTTACCTTTGGGGGGGCAAACATCCAATGACATCTAAGTAAGTACCCTTAGCGATAAGATCCCTCAGGATACCCCTGAATGCACTGCCTCTTTCCACTCATTAAGTGATACAAAGCCTAGTTTTTATAGTACATATGTCTATATGATGTATGTGTTTGCCAACATCACCTATGAGAGTGGATAGGGGCAGTGCATTCAAGGGGCTCCTAAGGGGTCTAAGGGTCCTAACTTTGATGTCATTGGATTCTGCTCAGTTGAGGTATATTTGGGAAGTAGTCGGTAAGTGACACATTGCTTTGTTTTTATAGGGCAGATGTTTATACAATGTTTGTCTTCGCCATTATCACCCATTGGAGTGGATAGGGGCTCCTGAGTTAGAGTAAGGACTCTAACTTTAATGTCCTTTTATTCTGCTGAGTCAGGGGTATATTTGGGTAAACGTCAGTAAGTGATACAATGCCTAGTTTTATTGGGCAGATATAATATATATATATATATATGAGGTGGTCTTATCCCCAAGTTAGGGTCCTAACTTTTGATGTCATTGGAACAAAGTCTAGTTTATATAGGAAATATGTTTATATGTTGTAAGTATTTACTATTATCACCTATGAGAGTGTATAGGGGCAGTGGATTCAGGACACTCCTGAGGGGCCTAATGCCCAAGTTAGGGTCCTAACTTTGATATAATTGGATTCCGCTTAGTCATGGATATGCTTGGGTAGTAGTCACTAAGTGACACAAAACTTATTTTTTATATTTTTTCTTTGTTGTTTTTTTTTAACATGGCAATCCCCATTAGTTTCTAATAAGGAATAACGAAAAAGTGTCTAACTTCAGGTGGGTGGATCTGGCCTGTTCTGTGTTCTTGATGAGTGGAGTTGAGAAACATATTTTCACACATCCAATAGTATTACTATTTTTATTATTGAAAAACAAAAGGTATGCTAACCTGATAAAAAAACATATTTTTTCGGAATGATGATGGTCCACAGTCCTCCATAACATATGGTATATATTTCCTGCTACTAGGAGGAGGTCAAGAACCCATATAAGAGCTTAAAATCCCTCCCACCTCCCATCTCTCTCTTAGTTTAATGTATAGCCGAGCAGAGAATAGGAAACATATAGGTAGGAAAGACAAAGCAGGGTCTGTAGAACTGTCATTAAAACTGTCGCCCAAAAATTAAAATGGGTGTGGCCTGTGGACCATCATCATTCAGAAAGAAAAGAATTTATCAGGTAAGCATAAATTTTGTTTTCTTTGGTAAAATGATGATGGTCCACAGTCCTCCATAACATATGGGATTAATACCCAAGCATATGGTCTATGTTACGGAAAGGGAGGGACAATTTTTCTGGCAGTTCCTATTTAGCCAACACTGTGGCCTGAAGGACTTTTCTGCCAAAAGCTGCTTACGAAGAAGCAAAAACATCAAATCGATAACATTTGGAAAAAGTATGCAGAGAAGACCCTATTGCAGAATTGCAAATCTGCTCCAAAGATACATCATTTTTAAAAGTCCCCAAAGTTGCAACTGCCCTTGTAGAATGAGCTGTGATACACTTAGGAGGCAACTTTCCCACCACCAGGTAAGCCTTGTGAATCTCTTGTTTGAAAGAAGTTCATGCTTTCTGCCTCGAGTCCCGGAGTAGTGAACATCCAAACTAGAAGATTGTCTGAATGCTTTAGTAGCTTGGAGATAGAACTTCAAAGCCTGACTACATCAAGATTATGTAATAGCCGCTCCTTAGTGCTAGCAGAATCTAGACACAATGAAGAAACAACAATTTCCTGAATAATGTTTACCGCCAAAACAATCTTAAGAAGAAAATCATATTTAGTATGAAGTAACGCCTTATCCTTGTGAATAATTAAAAACAGAATTACAGTACAACGTTGACAACTCATAAACTCTCCTAGCTGAGGATATTGCTAATAGGAAAAGTACTTTCCAATATAAAAGCTTTATATCAACGGAATGCATTGGTTCAAAAGGAGGACCTTGTAATATCGAAAGCACTAGATTCACATTCCAGGGTGGAGAAATAGGTCTCACAAGTTGCCTAATGCTAAACAATGCCTAGACAAAAGTCTGAACATCTGGAAGTTTAGCTAACTTCCTATGAAAAATAGCAGATTAAGCAGAAATGTAACCTTTTAGGGAGCTAGCAGACATAGTTGTCAAGGCCATACTATAAAAACTGAAGAATTCTGGAAATCCTAAAGGAATACCAAGAAAGCCCTCTGGAAGAGCACCATTCAAAATATGGGGCCTAGTTATCAAGCCGTCAACCTCAAATACGCTGGAATTCCGCAGCGTATTTGTGGCGAGGCTGATTCGCCTTAGTTATCAAAGGCTCGAGACCGGCAAAAGTAGAATTTTGTGACGTAAACTTTGATCCGCCGGACTCAGTCCGACACAGATTGATTCTTACGTCACTCCAGATGTTCCGCACACAAGTGCGGCACATTCTCACTACTTTTGCTAGTTATCAAAAAACTAGCAGGTACGCTCGGCACTTTTACGGCCCAGCGTACCTGGTTTTCAAAGCGCCAGCCTGGAGGCGGCGGATCCCATAGGAATCAATGGGAGTCTGACCATAGCGAAAGTACAAGTTCGCTGCTGCCAGACATCCCATTGATTTCTATGGGAACTGTCTGCACCTAACACCCTAACATGTACCCCGAGTCTAAACACCGCTAATCTGACCCCCCCTACACCGCCGCAACTAAATAAAGTTATTACCCCCTAGACCGCCGCTCCCGGAGCCCACCGCAAGCTACTCTATACATATTAACCCCTAAACCGCCGCTCCCGGAGCCCACCGCAACTATAATAAATGTATTAACCCCTAAACCGCCGCTCCCTGAACCCGCCGCAACCTATATTAAATGTATTAACCCCTATCCTGCCCCCCCTACACCGTCGCCACCTATAATAAATTTATTAACCCCTAATCTGCCCCCCCTACACCGTCGCCACCTATAATAAATTTATTAACCCCTATCCTGCCCCCCACTACGCCGCCGCCACTGTAATAAAATTATTAACCCCTAAACCTAACCCTAACCCTAACGCCCCCCTAACTTAAATATTAATTAAATAAATCTAAATAAATTAACTCTTATTAACTAAATGAATCCTATTTAAAACTAAATACTTACCTTTAAAATAAACCCTAATATAGCTACAATATAAATAAGAATTATATTGTAGCTATCTTAGGATTTATATTTATTTGACAGGTAACTTTCAATTTATTTTAACCATGTACAATAACTATTAAATAGTTATTAACTATTTAATAGCTTACCTAGCTAAAATAAAGAGAAATGTACCTGTGAAATAAATCCTAACCTAAGTTACAATTACACCTAACACTACACTATACTTTAATAAATTATTCCTATTTAAAAATAAATACTTACCTGTAAAATAAACCCTAAGATAGCTACAATATAATTAATAATTATATTATAGCTATCTTAGGATTTATATTTATTTTACAGGTAACTTTGTATTTATTTTAGCTAGTTAGAATAGTTATTAAATAGTTATTAACTATTTAATAACTACCTAGCTAAAAGAAATACAAAATTACCTGTAAAATAAATCCTAACCTAAGTTACAATTAAACCTAATACTACACTATCATTAAATTAACTAAATAAACTACCTACAAATAACTACAATTAAATACAATTACATAAACTAACTAAAGTACAAAAAAAAAAAGCTAAGTTACAAAAAATAAAAAAATAAGTTACAAACATGTTAAAAATATTACAACAATTTTAAGCTACTTACACCTAATCTAAGCCCCCTAATAAAATAACAAACCCCCCCAAAATAAGAAAAATCCCTACCCTATTCTAAATTAAATAAATTTCAAAGCTCTTTTACCTTACCAGCCCTTAAAAGGGCCATTTGTGGGGGCATGCCCCAAAAAGTTCAGCTCTTTTGCCTGTAAAAGAAAAATACAACCCCCCCCCAACATTAAAACCCACCACCCACATACCCCTAATCTAACCCAAACCCCCCTTACAAAAACCTAACACTAATCCCCTGAAGATCATCCTACCTTGAGTCGTCTTCACTCAGCCGAGCCACCGATGGAATTGAAGAGGACATCCGGAGCGGAAGAAGTTAATCCTCCAAGCGGCGCTGAAGAAATCTTCCATCCAATGAAGTCATCATCCAAGATTCAAGTTCAATCCGATTGGCTGATCCAATCAGCCAATCAGATTGAGCTCGCATTCTATTGGCTGATCGGAACAGCCAATAGAATGCGAGCTCAATCTGATTGGCTGATTCCATCAGCCAATCAGATTTTCCTACCTTAATTCCGATTGGCTGATAGAATCCTATCAGCCAATCGGAATTGAGGGGACGCCATCTTGCATGACGTCCCTTAAAGGAGCCGTCATTCGTCGTAGTCCGTCGGTGAAGAAGGTGGTTCCGCGTCGGCGGAAGGAAGATTCAAGACCCGGCTTGGAAGATGACTTCGCCCGGATAGAAGACATCTTCAGCGCCTCTTGGAAGATGACATCGGCCGGATCAAAGACTTCTTCAGCGCCGCCTGGATGATGACTTCATCGGATGGAAGATTTCTTCAGCGCCGCTTGGAGGATTAACTTCTTCCGCTCCGGATGTCCTCTTCAGTTCCATCGGTGGCTCGGCTGAGTGAAGACGACTCAAGGTAGGATGATCTTCAGGGGATTAGTGTTAGGTTTTTGTAAGGGGGGTTTGGGTTAGATTAGGCGTATGTGGGTGGTGGGTTTTAATGTTGGGGGGGGTTGTATTTTTCTTTTACAGGCAAAAGAGCTGAACTTTGGGGCATGCCCCCACAAATGGCCCTTTTAAGGGCTGGTAAGGTAAAAGAGCTTTGAAATTTATTTAATTTAGAATAGGGTAGGGATTTTTCTTATTTTGGGGGGTTTGTTATTTTATTAGGGGGCTTAGATTAGGTGTAAGTAGCTTAAAATTGTTGTAATATTTTTAACATGTTTGTAACTTATTTTGTTATTTTTTGTAACTTAGCTTTTTTTATTTTTTGTACTTTAGTTAGTTTATGTAATTGTATTTAATTGTAGTTATTTGTAGGTAGTTTATTTAGTTAATTTAATGATAGTGTAGTATTAGGTTTAATTGTAACTTAGGTTAGGATTTATTTTACAGGTAATTTTGTATTTCTTTTAGCTAGGTAGTTATTAAATAGTTAATAACTATTTAATAACTATTCTAACTAGCTAAAATAAATACAAAGTTACCTGTAAAATAAATATAAATCCTAAGATAGCTATAATATAATTATTAATTATATTGTAGCTATCTTAGGGTTTATTTTACAGGTAAGTATTTATTTTTAAATAGGAATAATTTATTAAAGTATAGTGTAGTGTTAGGTGTAATTGTAACTTAGGTTAGGATTTATTTCACAGGTACATTTCTCTTTATTTTAGCTAGGTAAGCTATTAAATAGTTAATAACATTTAATAGTTATTGTACATGGTTAAAATAAATTGAAAGTTACCTGTCAAATAAATATAAATCCTAAGTTAGCTAGAATATAATTATTATTTATATTGTAGCTATATTAGGGTTTATTTTAAAGGTAAGTATTTAGTTTTAAATAGGATTCATTTAGTTAATAAGAGTTAATTTATTTAGATTTATTTAATTAATATTTAAGTTAGGGGGCGTTAGGGTTAGACTTAGGTTTAGGGGTTAATAATTTTATTACAGTGGCGGCGGCGTAGTGGGGGGCAGGATAGGGGTTAATAAATTTATTATAGGTGGCGACGGTGTAGGGGGGGCAGGATAGGGGTTAATAGGTTTAATATAGGTTGCGGCGGGTTCATGGAGCGGCGGTTTAGGGGTTAAACTATTTATTTAGTTGCGGAGAGGTGCGGGATCAGCAGGATAGGGGTTAATAATTTTATAATAGAGGGCGACGGTGTAGGGGGGGCAGGATAGGGGTTACTAGGTATACTGTAGGTGGCAGCGGTGTCCGGGAGCGGCGGTTTAGGGGTTAATACATTTATAAGAGTTGCGGCAGGGTCTAGGAGCGGCGGTTTAGGGGTTAGTAACTTTATTTAGTTGCGGGGGGCTCCGGGGGCGCCGGTATAGGGGGTAGAACAGTGCAGTTTAGTGTGAGTGCTTAGTGACAGGCTAGCAATAAAGCTGGGAAAAAGCCGAAGGGCAGCGAGATCGGATGAGTGATAACTGTCACAGTCCGCTGCTCATCGCCCCGCGGCTTTTTGACAGCTTTATTTGATAACTTAAGCGAACGTATTCAAGGTCCGCGGCGGCGAAGGTAGGCGAGCTTAGGCGGGCGTATTGGGCCGGCGAAGCCAGAAAAGTAGACGGCTTGATAACTACCCCCCTATGCCTTCCAAATTTTGTGATAAATCTTCTGTGTCACAGGCTTTGTTACCTGAGAAACCTCTATGTCCCAAAACTAGGCATTCAATCTCCATGCCGTTAAACCTAAAGATTTGAGATCCTGATGATTTATGTAGGCTACCGCTGCAATATAGTCTGACTGGAAATGTATAAGCATTTCCTCCTTGAAAAGGGGCCAGGACTGAAAAGCCCAAAGAATCGCTTGAAGTTCCATAATGTTTATTGGTAACAAGACTCCTTGTGCTCTTCTAAAATCCCAGACCGCCCCCATAGTCATCTGTCAGCCCAATAGCCCATGACTGACAAAGGAAGGATGCCCCAAAGGTCAAATAAAGACTTTGTGTCCACCAAGAGAGAGATTGTCTGATGGAGACATCCAAAACAATCTTTTCCAAGTGTAGATAATTCTTTGACCACTGAGGTAGCATAGACAATTTAATGGGTCTCAAGTAAGGACAGGCAAAAGGAACTGCCTCTAAAGCAGCAACCATAAGACCCACCCCCTCCATGCGCTGAGCTACTGATGGAAATTGAGCACTTTGCAGGGAGCGATACGCCCTCTCTGAATCTTTATTTTGCAAGGTTACTTCAGGAACAGATGCATAAGGACTGAGCCTATTATGACTCCTAAAGATTCTACCCTTATAGCAGGATATAATGAGCATTTGGGTACATTGATTCTCCAACCATGGTCTTGAAGGAAGGCAGAAGCTTGTGAATATGAGCAATAGCTAGTGACAGGAATGGTCTTGCACTAGTATACCATCCAGATAAGGTGCAACTGAAATACCCTGAATTCTGATCACCGCCAAGATTGTACCCAGCACCGTTGGGAAGATGTGTGGAGCCGTAGCCAGACTAAACAGGAGAGAGACAAACTGGCAGTGTTTGTCCTGATATGCAAACCTCAGGAACTGAAATTGATCCCTGTGTATAGGGATTCACAGATATGCATCCTTGAGGTCTATAGTAGCCATAAAATGCCCCTTTTAGATTAAGGTTCAAATTTCGGTGGATTGTTCCAATTATAAAAGTGGGAACCCTGACAAACATGTTTAGGGCTGTTAAATCTAGGGCAGGACTGTTAGTCCCTTTGGACAATGAACAGATTGCAGTAAAACCCTTGACCCTGAGGCGACACTAGCACTGGTATTAATTATTCCCATATCCTCCAAATCCTTTAATAAAGGCTGCCGCCTCTGAAGGATTTTTGGCAACATGAGAAAGGACCGCTGGTCAATGAGGAGGACTCTGTTTTAAAGAGAACATAACTCTACATCTCTTGAAGGATAAAAAAAATCATCAGTCCGGACATCCAAACTTTTTTTTCCTAATGAATCCTAAAATATATAAACTTATACATAAATGTATAAATCTGTACATGACATAAGCTTCAGTATGTAGTATACATGCATATACTTAAGCATACACACACATTTAGCCTGTCATGTGGCCTTACTGGATAGAGAAGCATCACATATAGACCAACAGGTACACAGTAAATCATTGTCCAGAATAAGCAGAAACTGTGTATACTTATAAAGTGAATACACAATGTACATTGTTAATGAAAATGATCAATGTTCAGTATCTGCATGATAAACAAATGTGCATACATATAAATTACCTATACAATAGGTATAAAAGAGATAGCAATATATCTTATCTCTAAATGATCTACACTGCTTTTTTTAAAAAAAATATTATTAAAGGGATGTATACACCAATTTTCATTTAACTGCATGTAATAGACACTACTATAAAGAATAATATGCACAGATATTGATCTAAAAATCCAGTATAAAACCGTTTAAAAAACGTACTTAGAAGCTCCCAGTTAAAAAGGTTAGCTGAAACACCCGCTGCAAGTGGTTCTATAGCCAAAAAAGCAGAAACTCCCTCTTCCTCTGCATATGAAAAGATTATTTACACAAACAGGAGCAAGCTGGAGTAGGTATACATCAGTATTCTCCTAAAACTTTGGGGCTTGGTTAGGAGTCTGAAAATCAGCGCAATGTTAATTAAAAATAAGCAAAACTACATTTGTAAAAAAAAAAAAAAAAAAGCTTTATAGGCTATATACTGTAAATGGATCATCTACAAAACATTTATGCAAAAAAAAATCTTGTGTATAACGTCTCTTTAAGGACAAAAAAATCAGAAATACAGATATACATTTACAGTACACATTACAGACATTTTCTTCATATATGTTATGCAAAATTAGATATACAATATATAAGTCCCCATTTTTCCCTTACAAATGGCTAGATTACAAGTGGATCGATATCGTTAGCGCGAGAAGCGTAAACACAATCGCGAGGTTGCGGTATTCTTTACTCTCAAATCCATATTACTGTCACGCCGCGCCGTTGCTAGGGGCGCGGCGTCTCCCTCTTGCTTGTTGCCTAGGGCTGTGTCGGCTCTGGATGCGTGCAGCGATGACGTCAGCTCCTGATGCTGGCCGGTCCTGTGGTGCCAATCCTCTGCTTATTTAAATGGGCAGCAAGCGATCTGTCACTGCCCAAGTATAGGTGCTACTTTGTGTATTCCTGGGAGTGATAGATCGTTTGCTGGACCGTGATATATTGTTGCTGAACCCTGCCTGTCTTACTACGCTACTTGGTTAACCCCTGCATTACTGACTGATATATAGTTGCTGAACCCTGTCTGTCTCACTACGCTACCTGGTTAACCCCTGCATTTCTGACTGATTTTATTGTTGCTGAACCCTGCCTGTCTCACTACGCTACCTGGTTAACCCCTGAATTGCTGGACTGATTTATTGTTGCCAAACCCTGCCTGCCTGACCATTCTAGTGGCTTGTCCTTGGACTGTTTTACTGTTGCCGAATCCTGCCTGCCTGACCATTCTAGTGGTTTGTCCTTGGACTGTTTTACTGTTGCCGAATCCTGCCTGCCTGACCATTCTCGTAATTTGCCTTGTGCTGTCCTGCCTGTGGTGAGTGCCGCTCTCCTCATTTGTCTAATATTCTCTGCTCTGGGATATTCCCTATCTTTCCGGCTCAACGCCGGGATAACAAGACTACTGGCCGAGTTTGGTCTGATAGAGGAGTATCCCACGAGCATTACATTATACTTGGGCCATGGAGCCAGATGAGGTGGCACGAGCTATCTCCAAGGACAGATGTTGGGAACCCATACTACACAATTGCAGAATTTGGATTCCAAGCTGGAGACTATTACTGCTCAACTCTCCTTACTAGTAACATCGAGGAATACTGCTCCTGTTTCACTGCCAGTCCCTACTCCTAGTACTGTGGTTTCTCCCTCTGCTTCTGGAAGCATACCCCGGATACTTTCGCCTGACAAGTATGATGGTACTACGGATTGCAGGGGTTTTCTCAACCAATGCAGGCTGCACTTCCGTAATGATCCCCACACCTTTCAGTCTCACCAGTCAAGGGTCACCTTTATCATTTCCTTGCTGAAAGACAAGGCCCTAGCCTGGGTCTCTCCTCTTCTGGAACAGAATGCTCCACTCCTGCATGATGCTGATAATTTAATTTCTGCTTTATCTTCTGTGTTTAGCACTTCTGGCCGTACCTCTGCTGTGGAGTATTCGCTTCTGGATCTCCGCCAGGGCAACAAAACTGTGGCACAGTTTGCCATTGAGTTTCGCCGCTTGGCACTTGAAACCACTTGGGATGGCAGTGCTCTCAAGGCAGCCTTTAGGAGGGGTCTGCATGAACGCATCAAAGATGAACTCACCTATCATGATATTCCTTCTTCTTTGGATGACTTTATAGCGCTTTGTATCAGCCTGGACTCTCGCTTTCAGGAGAGACAAGCCGAGAGAGACAGAACAAGGAGGGTCCTCCCTTCCCATCCCCCTGTTCGTCCGGTTTCGGCTGCATCCTCTACCCCTTCAGCAGCTTCAGTTACCTCAGTGGAGGAACCCATGGATCTCTCCTCCTTCAAACCTTCAGAGTCTGAAAGACAGAGAAGATGGAGACTGAGACTATGCTTTTATTGTGGCTCTAACTCCCACCAACTAAAGGACTGTGATATTCGGCCGGGAAAAGCCAATGCTTAGAGGATAACATAGGGGTACCTCTAAGCATGATTTCTACCAAATCCCCTCACTCCTCTTGGATCCTGGTACCTGTTACCCTTACCTTCCTTCAGAATACTGTCCACACTCAGGCCTTCATTGATTCAGGGGCAGCTGGAAACTTCCTGGATCACCATTTTATGATTCAAGCTGGTCTACCTCTTCTACGGAAAATACATTGTCTCAAGATAACTACTCTGGATGGCACCCCCCTTGATTCAGGCTTGATCCATTTTGAGTCAGCACCCCTGACCGTAGGTGTTCTTCATACCGAACAGCTCCAGTTCAAGGTCATTCATTCCCCAGCTCAGCCTGTCATCCTTGGTCTTCCTTAGCTTTGCTTACATAATCCAAAGTTTGACTGGGCTGAAGGACAACTGGCTTCTTGGGGTGCCTCCTGTTTCCACTCCTGCCTTGCTAAAGTCACTCCTCTGCTCCGCATTCCCATAGCCATCATCCAGACTCCTTCCATCCTTCCTTTGGTTTATGCAGACTTTGCATATGTGTTTGAGAAAAAAGCAGCCGACGTGCTGCTACCCCACCTTCCCTATGACTGCAAGATCGACCTCCTTCCCGGAGCCCCACTTCCTAAAGGCAGGACGTATCCGCTCTCCAATGCTGAAACCAAATCCATGGAGGAGTACATCCAAGAGAACCTAGCTAAAGGTTTAATTCGCCCTTCTTCCTCTCCTGCTGGGGCTGGCTTATTTTTTGTCAGTAAGACGGATGGTGGGCTCAGACCCTGCATTGACTACAGGGCCTTGAACAACATAACTATCAAGAATCGCTATTCCCTTGATCACTGAACTGTATAACTTACTCCAGGATGCTCGCTTTTTCACTAAATTGGACTTACGTGGGGCATACAATTTGATTCGCATCTCTCCAGGCCATGAATGGAAGACCGCCTTTAACACAAGATCGGGGCATTACGAATACCTTTGGGCTGTGTAATGCCCCTGCAGTCTTCCAGGAATTTGTAAACGACGTCTTCCGTGACCTCCTCAACCGCACTGTCATAGTTTATCTGGATGATATCCTTGTTTTCTCTTCCACTTTAGCGGAGCATCACAGGCACGTGAGACAGGTGCTTCTTCATCTCAGAGATAATTTATTGGTAGCCAAGCTAGAAAAATGTGAGTTTGATCAAGTCCAGATCCAATTCCTTGGATATGTCATCTCGTAGAAGGGTTTTGCCATGGATCCTGCTAAACTCACCGCTGTACTAGAATGGCCTTAACCTACCTCTTTAAAGGAATTGCAGAGGTTCTTGGGGTTCTCCAATTATTACCGCAAGTTTATAAAGAACTTTTCTCAAACAGTAGCTCCTCTCACTGAATTGACAAAACGGAACAAAGACTGTAAACATTGGCCTCCTGAGGCCATAAATGCCTTTTCTTGTCTGAAAAAGGCTTTTTGTTCATCTCCTGTGCTCCACCATCCTGATCCTGACCTACAGTTCACTTTAGAGGTTGATGCCTCCGAGATAGGGGCTGGAGCAGTTCTTACCCAAAGGGACCCTTTTACTTCCAAGTCACACCCTGTAGCCTTTTTCTCTAAATGTTTTACTCCTGCTGAGAGGAACTACGATGTGGGTAATCATGAACTCTTAGCCATTTAGATGGCCTTGACTGAATGGCATTACTGGTTAGAGGGTACCGCCAGTCCTATTCAGATCCTCACCGACCACAAGAATCTGACTTACCTAGAAACTGCTCATCTACTCAATCCTCGACAGGCCAGGTGGGCCTTGTTCTTTTCCCGTTTTTGCTTTGTGGTCTCTTATCTTCCTGGGACCAAGAACAAGAAGGCAGACGCCCTTTCCCGTCAGTTCCCTCACTCAAGTGATTCTTCTGAAGCTCCAATTGAACACATCATTCCCCCCTCCTGTGTCATTGCTCAACTCAATACCACCCTTCTGCAAAGATTGCAATGTGCTCGGTCTAGTAAACCTCCTGGTGCCCCCATGGCCTCTGATATCCTCTTTGTACCTCGGAACTTACGTATCCCTGTGCTAGCATGGGCTCATGATAGCAAACTCTCAGGACATTCTGGTTCGACTAGGACCTTCAGGCGTCTTTGCCAACATGTTTGGTGGCCTACTATGAAGTCTGACGCTCAGGACTACGTGATAGCCTGCACAGTTTGTGCTGCCAACAAGACTACCCGATCCTTGCCTCCTGACTTGTTCCAACCATTGTCCATTCCCAAATGACCCTGGACACACATAACAATGGACTTCACTGTGGACCTTCCCTCTTCCGACCAACATACTGTTATCTGGGTTGTGTTGGATGGCTTTTCCAGACTGGCTCACTTCGTACCCCTAACCAAACTGCCTTCTGCTTAGGAATTACTGTCCCTTTTTCTCTTGCATGTGGTGCGACTTCATGTGAATATTGTTTCCAACAGGGGTCCACAGTTCATCTCTGCCTTCTGGAGAGCCTTTTGTAAGTTGATTGGAACCACTGTTTCCCTGTCGTCTGGCTACCATCCTCAGACCAATGGACTAACTGAGAGAGCAAACCAGGATCTTGAAGCCTACCTTAGAGCCGTTGTCAACACTCGCCACAACAACTGGTCTGAATTGCTACCCCTAGCTGAACTGGCAAGAAACACTCATTGGCACTCTTCTCTTCGATGCTCTCTGTTTCAAGCTGCAGCAGGGTATCAACCTCGTATCTTCCCTCTTTCAGCTCAGTCCACTGGGGTTCCTGCTGCAGACCGACACGTCACTGAACTCACCACTCATTGGCAACGTATTCGCTCTCAGCTGCGTTCAGCTGTCTCTAGATATAAGAAGTTTTCTGATCGTCATAGGGCTTCTGTACGTGCCATTCCAGTGGGTGAACATGTTTGGATCTCCACTCTACATATTCGTCTACGTCAACCCTGTCACAAATTGGGGCCTAGGTTTATCGGTCCTTACAAGGTCCTGAAAAGACTGTCTCCTGTTGCCTACAAAGTGGCCTTGCCAAGAACCCTACACATACATCCTGTCTTCCACATCTCACTGCTCAAACCATACATCAAGAATAGATATACCCGGCTCCGAACTCCTCCTCCTCCGCTCTTGATCCGTGGTGACCCCGAATATGAAGTGGCTAAGATTCTGGACTCCAGGTACAGGCGCAGACAACTGCAGTATCTGATACATTGGAAGGGTTACTCTGTAGCAGATCGTTCCTGGGTTCCTGCCCGTGATGTGCATGCTCCATCTCTGGTCTCCAAATACCATGCTGCTCACCCTTTGAAGCCGACTCTGGTTCCCGGAGGGAACTCTTGAGGAGGGGGCTATGTCACGCCACACCATTGCTAGGGGCGCGGCGTCTTCCTCTTGCTAGTTGCCTAGGGCTGTGTCAGCTCTGGATGCGTGCGGCGCTGACGTCATCACTGCACGCTCCTGATGCCGGCCGGTCCTGTGGCGCCAATCCTCTGCTTATTTAAACGGGCAGCAAGCTATCTGTCACTGCCCAAGTATAGGTGCTACTTCGTGTACTCCTGGGAGTGATAGATCGTTTGCTGGACCATGATATATTGTTGCTGAACCCTGCCTGTCTCACTACGCTACCTGTTTAACCCTGCATTTCTGACTGATATATTGTTGCTGAACCCTGCCTGTCTCACTACTCTACCTGGTTAACCCCTGAATTGCTGGACTTATTTATTGCTGCCAAACCCTGCCTGCCTGACCATTCTAGTGGTTTGTCCTTGGACTGTTTTACTGTTGCCGAATCCTGCCTGCCTGACCATTCTAGTGGTTTGTCCTTGGACTGTTTTACTGTTGCCGAATCCTGCCTGCCTGACCATTCTCGTAATTTGCATTGTGCTGTCCTGCCTGTGGTGAGTGCCGCTCTCCTCATTTGTCTAATATTCTCTGCTCTGGGATATTCCCTATCTTTCCGGCTCGACGCCGGGATAACAAGACTACTGGCCGAGTTCGGTCTAATAGAGGAGTATCCCATGAGCATTACAATTACAAGTGGAGCGCTATCAAAATTACCTCACATCAGTTTGCACGCACTCGCTGTAATTTATGCTCCCCATATTTTCTATGGGGAGTTTAAAGCGCTAATTAGCTCTTGTATTACAAGTGGAAAGTAAATGCGATCATGCAAGCACAATCACATTTACCGATCAAACTTTTTACACGACTTTAAAGGTGTCGCTGGGACCCCCCGTGACTGTCATGGCGCTCTTGCGGGTGTGCACGAGTTAGCGCGGGGCGAGTGTACTTTGATTACACCTTTGTGTTCTTTGCCTCCCATAGGTGCTCAGGGGATTGCTGCACCTGCGTTACCTGAGCAACGGTGGCGTTCCTGGTCCTTGCAGGGTTTAAAGCCAGGACAGTCCTCTCACTCATTGCTAAGTTATTCTGCTGGCTGGTTCAGAGAGACTAAGCGCTTCTTATCCTGTTCCCTTTTCCTGCTTCCTCATCCCTGTTTTTGGACTCCCTGGCTTTTGACCTTTGGCTTGCCCTTTTGACGTTGCTTCTTTGCTGCCTACCCTGACCACAGATTTTACTGATTTCTGCTGCACCCCTTGCCTGTTGTTTAGCCTTAGACTTTGTCTGTTTTATGTGTTCTCTGCCACTGGGTTTCACTCCTGCTATTGGGAAGGTCCTCTTCCCCTGATATAATAAATCAGCCTACCATGGAACCCATGAGAACACCGGACCCGCTGCCTGCGCTTACCCATTAGCTAACCAATATGACGCAAGCCATTAAGGAGCTGCAAGCAAGCCAGGAAATCCTGTTGCAGAGAGAGAGACAAGGAGCAGTGATCAGCTGAAGCAGCGGCTTTACCTCCCTCTTCTCCTGATCAACCATCTCCTCTGTATGAGGCCTCTGTACCTAAGCCTACTGTTGCTCTACCTGAGAAGTTCACAGGTAAATGCTCTCACTATTGTGCCTTTTTCACCTCCTGTGAGCTGCTGTTTTTGCTCAAGATTTCGCAATTACACTACAGACTTCGTCAAGGTGTGCACTGCCATCTCCCTGCTGTCCGGCCATCCACAGACCTGGACTCATCAGTTGCTATATACCAGAAGTCCTATCCTGGAGACCTGGAAGTCCTTAATAATAGCAATGAACACCCTCTACGATGACCCACTACATTCTGCCAAAGCACAGAACACCCTCCGGTCCCTGAGACAAGGAAAAAGACCAGTAGAGGAATACATAATGGCATTCCGAGAAGTCACTCCTGATACTGCCCTCAATGACGTGGCCCTCATAGACCAGTTCCACCTCGGATTGAATGATCACCTGAAGGATGAGCTATTGCGGAATGGAGTTCCTGCCACCCTGGAGGGGTTGATACTCTTGGTCACACAATTGGATCATCGTTTCCACGAAAGATGACAAGAAAAACAAGGCTACCACTGCCTCAACTCTTTGACTTCTTCCTTCCTCCTGCTACCATTACATCCTTCTCAGCTGGGGCTGTGGACAAAGGAGAACCAATGCATATAGGCCTGGTCCATGGACCACTGTCAGCTATGGAGAGCTCTAAAAGACGTACACTCCAGCTCTGCCTCTACTGTGCCAAGCCTGGCCATGTCCTAAAAGACTGTCCTGCAAGACCTCAGACCCGTATGTCACCACCTCAGACTATCTGTCTCAGCCTTCCAGTGTATAACGCCTTGCCATATATGTCGTCCTACAGCTGGGAAATGAATCCCATTGAGCTAACCACCATCATAGATTCCAGGGCCAGTAGCTGTTTCCTCGATGCTACCCCTGCCTCCCATCTCTGTGCCTACCCATACCAAAACACACCCTTCTCTGTTGCATATGGTGGATGGCAGCACTCTGAAGACAAGTCCTGTCACCTTGTTACTCAGCATAAGGGAGAGACACCAAGAACGCAACATATGGGACATCGTCCCCTCTCCTCTGTTTCCAGCTATCTTAGGAATCACCTGGCTAAAGAAACACAACCCGTCAGTGGACTGGGTGAACTGCAAACTGACTTTCTCCACGTCTCTTTGTACCACCTCCTGTCTACGTCCTTTCTCTGCAGCCCCTGCTCATATTGCTGCCACCGTGGGATCTGCCCTGCCATCAAAGTACAAGGCTTACGCGGATGTCTTCAAGAAAAAGGGGGCTGATAAGCTGACACCTCACAGGCCGTACGACTGCCCCATTGACTTGCTGCCTGGAGCACCCTTGCCCTATGGATGTCTCTACTCCCTACTGCCGGCATATTCTTTGTGGGGAAGAAAGACGGCAGTCTCAGACCCTGCATGGATTACAGGGCTCTTAACGCCATTACGGTGAAGAACAGCTATCCATTGCCTCTTATTTCCGAATTGCTTGACAGGATTAAAGATGCACAGATTTTCACCAAGATCGACCTCAGGGGTGCCTACAATCTCGTCAGAGTGAAGGAAGGGCATGATTAGAAGACTGTGAAATACAAAAGGAACAAGAGCGCACAGCCCAATCTAAGAGTAAAAGTCTTTACTAAAAGATAAAAGCGCATAAACAATAATAAACGTACAGGATAAAAACAATTAGATGCAGTGTGTGATTATATCACCGTAATGAGACTCCCCCACAGTTAAGGTGTATGCAGAGCTGCCGGAAACACTGGGATCTTTAGTCAGTCAGTTCGCTGTTCCTCAAGCCAAATGCATGAAATCCATTCGTGTTGCAGCCGGTCAGCTGTTCTGAAAGTCTTAACGGGGGTGAGTACAGATGCCTCAACGCGTTTCCTCTGGTCTCCACCAGACTTTTTCAAGAGGTTAGTTTGACTCTTAGATTGGGCTGTGCGCTCTTGTTCCTTTTGTATTTCACAGTTTTCCTACATAAAGGTGTCACCGGAGACCCTTTTTCACACGGAGCAGCACTTCTATCAATACACCGCAGCAGCGAAGGCTCTTCAGTCTATCCCACTGAGATCGCGGGTACAGCGTCAAATGGGCACATCAGCTCGGTTTCTATCATCTTTTGAATTACCGCTCCTACTTGGGACCTTTTCAAACATACTAAGGTCAGGTACTATCACACATTGGGAGCGTGTTGTCTTTGTGCTTTGTTACACAGTGCACAGATCACTGTGGACTCCATATCTCAGCTGAACATTGAAACAAATCGAATTACCACGCTCAGAGTTATACTAATACTAACATTGTTTGCTTTTTTGCTTACTGCATATTGCATTGCACTTTTTATATGTGTGTATATATATACTCATTTAACTATTCTGGCATATTTTTCAGAATTTACATATTTAAGTAAGTGTGCCAGTCACTTAGGAAGCGCTTATGTTTTTTAAACTTCATGATTAGAAGACTGCCTTCCGTTCCTACTAAGGCCATTTTGAATACACCGTCATGCTCTTTGGGCTCTGGAACTCCCCAGCAACATTCCAGTACTTCATTAATGATGTCTTCAGAGATCTTCTGGATACCCTTCTTGTGGTATATCTGGATGACATCCTCATCTTCTCTTTTTCATTGGCCGCACACGAAACATGTAAAGATCATTCTTGCCAATCTGAGACGGCACCATTTATACAGAAAACTTAAGGAATGCACCTTTGAAGTGGACACCATTGAATTCTTGGGGAAAATTCTATCACCAGGGCTCATAAAGATGGACCCAGAGAAAATACAGACCTTTATCGACTGGCCTGTGCCCAAGAGCAAATGTATGGTGCACCAATTCATGGGCTTCGCTAACTTCTACAGAAGGTTAATCTGTGGGTTCTCCTCCATATGTATTCCTATCACAGCCCTGACCAAAACAGGCTCCTCTTTCACCTGGACTCCGGCTGCACAACATGCTTTTGACCACCTGAAGGAACTATTCACGCAAGCTCCAGTCCTCATACAACCAGACGTAGCAAATGCCTTTTATCTGGAGAGACACCTCCGAATCAGCACTTGGAGCTATCCTTTTGCAGAAAACAGGAGAGAAAGACCTGCTCCATCCAGTAGCCAACTAGCTGACTAGCGCCAAACACAACTACGATGTAGGCGAGTGTGATATCTCTTTAAGTCTGACCCCACCTTCTTACATCAGAACACTATTTCAGGCAACACCTAACACCTATCATTGCCTGATTATTAAAGTTTGTGCCACTGCTGTGGATCTCTGAACTTATCCTCAAGCCTCATATCTTTGCCAGAATCTCCTATGAACTTGTGCTCTAATTTTGGTTCTATTTTCTATTTTAACTTATTTTTGATTATACCTGCAATTCCTTAATATTGCCATTGTCCGCAACCAATCTCCAAGTTTCCACCTGTTAAATCTCTTTCCTTTACCAGAACCTAACCTGTTACCAGAACCTCTCACAGTTCACTGAACTGCTCCGCGGGATTACAACCTTTCCGAAGTCATTCTCCACGTACCTCGCTGCTGACTCTCCACGCTCACCAAATACTTTTCATCTGGAACTGATCATCGTATTACCAGTATCATTTTGTTGCCTTCTGAACTGCAAGTATTATAACATCAATACCTCTACTAAGTTGCTATTGTATATTCCACAGACTGTATTCAACACTAACCTTCTCTGTGAATCTGATACATGAACGCTGAGCCTACTTCCCACTCTCTTTAATCGTCAACTTGGCCTATCTGAATTTAAAGTGCTAACTACTTTGCAGTCGCTAACAGTTATACGGAAGCATTATATTTTCCATCTGATGTTAAACTATATCCATGTTCACTACTATAAGTTTACATTGGAAAATATAGTTAAAGCAT
This sequence comes from Bombina bombina, assembly GCF_027579735.1. Taxonomy (NCBI): domain Eukaryota; kingdom Metazoa; phylum Chordata; class Amphibia; order Anura; family Bombinatoridae; genus Bombina; species Bombina bombina. The sequence continues at coordinate 768,767,600 of NC_069504.1, read as the reverse complement.
TTTGGTCATATTTACAAATTACTACTATAAATCTGCTATAAAGATATTTATCCAGATTTATTACCATTTTATCTGGCATTATCTATTACAGCAACAAAACTTATTTAACAGCCAAATATAATTCAGTGAAGCCTAACATAATCAGACCAATATAATTCTGATTCTGAGTGAAATGGATCCAAACGAATCCAAAGTACAAGCTGAGAACTCAGTATTAAAGGGTATGTTAAAAGATGTAATGATTCACAAGCAAACAGAAGCACCTGAGCCACACAGAAACCTACCTACCCCTTTTTCTGGTAAACAAACAGAATTCAGGGATTTAAAAAATGCTTGCAATCTTCTCTTTAGCATGAAACCACGTACTTATTGCACAGAAAAATTTTTAAGTTTGCACCACTATCTCTTTCGTTATTGGGGGAACCCAGAGCCTGAGCTAATAGATTTTATGGGGCCTATCTATCAAGCTACGAAAGGAGCTTGACGGCCCATGTTGCTGGCGAGTCTTCAGACTCGCCAGAAACAGCAGTTATGAAGCAGCGGTCACAAAGACCGCTGCTCCATAACCCTGTCCGCCTGCTCAGAGCAGGCGGACAGGAATCGCCAGAAATCAACCCGATCGAGTACGATCGGTTGATTGACACCCCTGCTGGCGGCCGATTGGCCGCGAGTCAGAAGGGGGCGGCGTTGCACCAGCAGCTCTTGTGAGCTGCTGGTGCAATGCTGAATACGGAGAGCGTATTGCTCTCCACATTCAGCGAGGTCTTGCGGACCTGATCCGCAGTGTCGGATCAGGTCCGCAAGACCTTTCTTAAATAGGGGCCTATATGTCTAGTGATTCTATTTGGGAATCTTTAGAGAATTTTTTCTCTGCAATGTCTAGTTTATATGAGGATACAAATAAACAGATTAATGCTGAAACAAAACTGTGATCTTTAAAACAGAGAAAGAGAACAGTGGAACAGTATGTAACTGATTTCCAGATGTGGGCAAGTGACTCATTGTGTAATCAGATATCTTTAAGAAATGAGTTTCGTCTTGGACTCTCAGAAACCTTAGAAGATGAGATTTCACGTTTAGAGATGCCAGAGACACTTGAAGGGTTAATTCGCCTAGGCATTACATTAGACAGATGTTTGAGAGAAAGAAGGGCAGAGAAATTTTGTTCTGATCCAAACACAAAACAGTCCTTCTCACTTACCACTAATACAGATAAACTTTCCACAAACCCCACACCTATGGAGATAGGTTCAATTAAAGGGCCACTCTCCCAAGAAGAAAAGGCACGACGCAGAATGGCAAACCTATGCCTATACTGTGCAAATAAAGACCATCTAGTTTCTGCCTGCCCATCACTCGCAAGACAGAAAAAGGGTAAGGAAAAGTTTATTAACAGAATAAACCCCACTAAACAACAAACTCATTTATCTATAACTTTTACATTACAGTGGGATCAACAACTTATTCATACTGAAGCCATAATAGACTCTGGAGCATATGTGGATTATTCATAAATTCTGAATTTGTTAAATCAAATAATATACCTACTGTCAGTAAACAAACTCCAATTTTTTTTAAATTTATTGACGGATCTCTCATACAAAAGGGACCCATAACACATCACACCATACCTATGTTACTGTCAACAACTGAAGAACACATAGGGGGGTAGTTATCAAGCCGTCTACTTTTCTGGCTTCGCCGGACCAATACGTCCGCCTAAGCTCGCCTACCTTCTCCGCCGCGGACCTTGAATACGTTCGCCTAAGTTATCAAATAAAGCTGTCAAAAAGCTGCGGGGCGATGAGCAGCGGACTGTGACAGTTATCACTCATCCGATCTCGCTGCCCTTCGGCTTTTTCCCAGCTTTATTGCTAGCCTGTCACTAAGCACTCACACTAAACTGCACTGTTCTACCCCCTATACCGGCGCCCCCGGAGCCCCCCGCAACTAAATAAAGTTACTAACCCCTAAACCGCCGCTCCTAGACCCCGCCGCAACTCTTATAAATGTATTAACCCCTAAACCGCCGCTCCCGGACACCGCTGCCACCTACAGTATACCTAGTAACCCCTATCCTGCCCCCCCTACACCGTCGCCCTCTATTATAAAATTATTAACCCCTATCCTGCTGATCCCGCACCTCTCCGCAACTAAATAAATAGTTTAACCCCTAAACCGCCGCTCCATGAACCCGCCGCAACCTATATTAAACCTATTAACCCCTATCCTGCCCCCCCTACACCGTCGCCACATATAATAAATTTATTAACCCCTATCCTGCCCCCCACTACGCCGCCGCCACTGTAATAAAATTATTAACCCCTAAACCTAAGTCTAACCCTAACGCCCCCCTAACTTAAATATTAATTAAATAAATCTAAATAAATTAACTCTTATTAACTAAATGAATCCTATTTAAAACTAAATACTTACCTTTAAAATAAACCCTAATATAGCTACAATATAAATAAGAATTATATTCTAGCTATCTTAGGATTTATATTTATTTGACAGGTAACTTTCAATTTATTTTAACCATGTACAATAACTATTAAATAGTTATTAACTATTTAATAGCTTACCTAGCTAAAATAAAGAGAAATGTACCTGTGAAATAAATCCTAACCTAAGTTACAATTACACCTAACACTACACTATACTTTAATAAATTATTACTATTTAAAACTAAATACTTACCTGTAAAATAAACCCTAAGATAGCTACAATGTAATTAATAATTATATTATAGCTATCTTAGGATTTATATTTATTTTACAGGTAACTTTGTATTTATTTTAGCTAGTTAGAATAGTTATTAAATAGTTATTAACTATTTAATAACTACCTAGCTAAAAGAAATACAAAATTACCTGTAAAATAAATCCTAACCTAAGTTACAATTAAACCTAATACTACACTATCATTAAATTAATTAAATAAACTACCTACAAATAACTAAAATTAAATACAATTACATAAACTAACTAAAGTACAAAAAATAAAAAAAGCTAAGTTACAAAAAATAAAAAATTAAGTTACAAACATGTTAAAAATATTACAACAATTTTAAGCTACTTACACCTAATCTAAGCCCCCTAATAAAATAACAAACCCCCCAAAATAAGAAAAATCCCTACCCTATTCTAAATTAAATAAATTTCAAAGCTCTTTTACCTTACCAGCCCTTAAAAGGGCCATTTGTGGGGGCATGCCCCAAAAAGTTCAGCTCTTTTGCCTGTAAAAGAAAAATACAACCCCCCCAACATTAAAACCCACCACCCACATACCCCTAATCTAACCCAAACTCCCCTTACAAAAACCTAACACTAATCCCCTGAAGATCATCCTACCTTGAGTCGTCTTCACTCAGCCGAGCCACCGATGGAACTGAAGAGGACATCCGGAGCGGAAGAAGTTAATCCTCCAAGCGGCGCTGAAGAAATCTTCCATCCGATGAAGTCATCATCCAGGCGGCGCTGAAGAAGTCTTTGATCCGGCCGATGTCATCTTCCAAGAGGCGCTGAAGAGGTCTTCTATCCGGGTGAAGTCATCTTCCAAGCCGGGTCTTGAATCTTCCTTCCGCCGACGCGGAACCACCTTCTTCACCGACGGACTACGACGAATGACGGCTCCTTTAAGGGACGTCATCCAAGATGGCGTCCCCTCAATTCCGATTGGCTGATAGGATTCTATCAGCCAATCGGAATTAAGGTAGGAAAAATCTGATTGGCTGATGGAATCAGCCAATCAGATTGAGCTCGCATTCTATTGGCTGTTCCGATCAGCCAATAGAATGCGAGCTCAATCTGATTGGCTGATTGGATCAGCCAATCGGATTGAACTTGAATCTGATTGGCTGATTCCATCAGCCAATCAGATTTTCCTACCTTAATTCCGATTGGCTGATAGAATCCTATCAGCCAATCGGAATTGAGGGGACGCCATCTTGGATGACGTCCCTTAATGGAGCCGTCATTCGTCGTAGTCCGTCGGTGAAGAAGGTGGTTCCGCGTCGGCGGAAGGAAGATTCAAGACCCGGCTTGGAAGATGACTTCACCTGGATAGAAGACCTCTTCAGCGCCTCTTGGAAGATGACATCGGCCGGATCAAAGACTTCTTCAGCGCCGCCTGGATGATGACTTCATCGGATGGAAGATTTCTTCAGCGCCGCTTGGAGGATTAACTTCTTCCGCTCCGGATGTCCTCTTCAGTTCCATCGGTGGCTCGGCTGAGTGAAGACGACTCAAGGTAGGATGATCTTCAGGGGATTAGTGTTAGGTTTTTGTAAGGGGGGTTTGGGTTAGATTAGGGGTATGTGGGTGGTGGGTTTTAATGTTGGGGGGGGTTGTATTTTTCTTTTACAGGCAAAAGAGCTGAACTTTTTGGGGCATGCCCCCACAAATGGCCCTTTTAAGGGCTGGTAAGGTAAAAGAGCTTTGAAATTTATTTAATTTAGAATAGGGTAGGGATTTTTCTTATTTTGGGGGGTTTGTTATTTTATTAGGGGGCTTAGATTAGGTGTAAGTAGCTTAAAATTGTTGTAATATTTTTAACGTGTTTGTAACTTACTTTTTTATTTTTTGTAACTTAGCTTTTTTTATTTTTTGTACTTTAGTTAGTTTATGTAATTGTATTTAATTGTAGTTATTTGTAGGTAGTTTATTTAGTTAATTTAATGATAGTGTAGTATTAGGTTTAATTGTAACTTAGGTTAGGATTTATTTTACAGGTAATTTTGTATTTCTTTTAGCTAGGTAGTTATTAAATAGTTAATAACTATTTAATAACTATTCTAACTAGCTAAAATAAATACAAAGTTACCTGTAAAATAAATATAAATCCTAAGATAGCTATAATATAATTATTAATTATATTGTACCTATATTAGGGTTTATTTTAAAGGTAAGTATTTAGTTTTAAATAGGATTCATTTAGTTAATAAGAGTTAATTTATTTAGATTTATTTAATTAATTATTTAAGTTAGGGGGGCGTTATTGTTAGGGTTAGACTTAGGTTTAGGGGTTAATAATTTTATTACAGTGGCGGCGGCGTAGTGGGGGGCAGGATAGGGGTTAATAAATTTATTATAGGTGGCGACGGTGTAGGGGGGGCAGGATAGGGGTTAATACATTTAATATAGGTTGCGGCGGGTTCAGGGAGCGGCGGTTTAGGGGTTAATACATTTATTATAGTTGCGGTGGGCTCCGGGAGCGGCGGTTTAGGGGGTAATAACTTTATTTAGTTGCGGCGGTGTAGGGGGGGTCAGATTAGCGGTGTTTAGACTCGGGGTACATGTTAGGGTGTTAGGTGTAGACAGCTCCCATAGGAATCAATGGGATGTCTGTCAGCAGCGAACTTGTACTTTCGCTATGGTCAGACTCCCATTGATTCCTATGGGATCCGCCGCCTCCAGGCTGGCGCTTTGAAAACCAGGTACGCTGGGCCGTAAAAGTGCCGAGCGTACCTGCTAGTTTTTTGATAACTAGCAAAAGTAGTGAGAATGTGCGGAACATCTGGAGTGACGTAAGAATCGATCTGTGTCGGACTGAGTCCGGCGGATCGAAGTTTACGTCACAAAATTCTACTTTTGCCGGTCTCGAGCCTTTGATAACTAAGGCGAATCAGCCTCGCCACAAATACGCTGCGGAATTCCAGCGTATTTGAGGTTGACGGCTTGATAACTAGGCCCCATAGAGTACATAATTTTTGACATTATTCCTATTTCGAATCATACCATTATATTAGGGTTTCCCTGGTTACAAAAACACAAAAATTGACTGGACATACTGTGCCTGTTCACTGTCTACCACCCTCAGTCAAATGGGCAAACAAAAAGGACTAATCAGACCCTGGAGCAGTATCTGCTGCTTTTCTACTCATCTGCAAGATGACTGTAAGGAGCAGCTACCCCTTGCAGAGTTTGCATACAATAATCAAAAACATGATTCCAGTGGAATGACCCATTTTTACGCTAATTACGGCTACCACCCGCATACCCTACCTGCTCTAGCTTCTGTTATACCAGTTCCCGACGTCTCCACACGACTACGCAACCTCTGCTCCCTACTCCGCACCTTGACACGACAGTTGGCCACTTTCCAGGTGCAACACAAACGACAAGCAGACAGAAGAAGGAAGTTGACTCTACAGTATTGCATAGGGGACAAGGTTTAGCTATCCACTCAGCATCTCCATCTGACCTGTCCTTCCAAGAAACAATGACCAAGATTCCTGGGTACCTTCTCCGTGACCAAGCTAGTGAACCCCGTGGCGGTTCAATTGAGTCTACTTCCCACACACAAAATCCACCCGGTGTTCCATGTGTCCCTCCTGAAACCTTACCGTAGCAATCCATTTCCTAGTAGGACTGCCGCTCCTCCTCCACCTATCTCAGTAGATGGTACTGAAGAATACGAGGTGCAGGAGATCCTGGACTGCAGAAGACGTCACGGCAGGATGGAGTATCTGGTCCACTGGAAGTGGTATGGTCCCCAGGAGTGTTCATGGGAACCTGTGGGTAACCTCCATGCTGGTGCGAAGGTGCGGGCCTTTCATCGGAGGCACCCTGACAGGCCTTCCCCGGTTCACGTCCGGAGGGAATGCCCTGTGACTACACCTTTGTGTTCTGTGTGGCACATTATGAAGCACAAAATAAGGTAACGAAGGCCCCGTATAGTTGCACAGCTGAAGACATGCATAATAGATGAATGGGGGAAAATTCCGCTTGCTAAACTTAACTAACTATTGTCTTCAGTGCCCAAATGCTTAATACGTGTTATTAAAAGAAAAGGTGATGTTACACAGTGGTAAACAGTCGACTGTTCCAACTTTTTTGGAGTGTTTTGCAGTCATCAGATGTGAAATGAGTGCATATTTTCAAAAATACATTAAATTCACAAAGTAAAACATCAAATAATGTGTAAATAATGTGTTTTCAATATAGTACAGGGTGAATTGAATTTTTAAACGACTCTTTTTGTTTGTTTTTTTTTGCATTTCCCATGCTGTCCCAACTTTTTGGGAATTGGGGTTGTATGAATAAATAAAACATGTTCTGTAATGCAAAGAACATTGGAATGTGAAATATTCATATTTTCATGTCTGGTTAGCGCAGATATGCAATCAGGTTTGCATAATATTGGTGTGTTAAGTTTTTTTCCACTTTTTTCTCTACGTGACTTCTAGGGGGGAATACGTGAACACGCACACGATATTCTAACCAGCTTTTTGCGCTTGTTGGGTTAGCGCAAAAGCGAAAACAGTTTACTTTCAACTCGTAATATGAGCGCAACCTGACAAGTGCAAAAAACTTACTTCTAGCGCAATTAACGCTCAAGCGGAACCGTTAATTTGTGCTCCACTTGTAATCTGGCCCATAATGTCTTGCATATCTACAGAGATAGAAAATTCTGCCTATGTAAAAATCAGTATGTGCGCTGCTGCACATGCAATAAAAAATAAACATAAGCAGCTTCTCGAGATTTGCATATTATAATAGTGTACATAACAGTACACGAAGTACATCACTGCAAATAGCATTCCAAAGAGCATAAATGTACAACAGTATAGAGAATGCAGACTGCAGATAAAAAAACTATCGCCTAGATTACGAGTTTTGTCGGTAAAAACTTGCGGGGCTAATGCTCCTTTTTTTTCTAGCGCTCACTTTAAACAACGCTGGTATTACAAGTTTTCTGAATGGCTGCGTTAGCCTCAGAAAAGTGAGCGTTGAGCATAATTTAGCTCCACTTCTACCTGTAATACCAGCGTTGCTTACAGTAGCGGTAAGCTGGAAAAACGTGCTCGTGCACGATTTCCCCATAGGAAACAATGGGGCTGAGCTGGCTGAAAAAAAACCTAACACCTGCAAAAAAGCAGCGTTCAGCTCCTAACGCAGCCCCATTGTTTCCTATGGGGAAACACTTTCTAAGTCTACACCTAACACTCTAACATGTACCCCGAGTCTAAACACCCCTAACCTTACACTTATTAACCTCTAATCTGCCGCCCCCAACATCGTCACCACCTGCATTATACTATTAACCCCTAATCTGCCGCTCCGGACACTGCCACCACCTACATTATACCTATGAACCCCTAATCTGCTGCCCCTAACATCGCCGACACCTATATTATATTTATTAACCAACATAAATAGGGTAAGTAGCACTCTTAATTCATCAATCAAAATATACAGGTGCATCCTAGAATGGTAAATGTGTAACAACGTGAAAAAGGGAGTAGAAACCTAAAATACAGGTTACTAAAAGTCTAGGCAAAAAAGAGCACAACTGTATGCAATAAAAGAGGAGACAAAAGGCGAATTCTTGAAATACAAATTAGTTTAATAAAACTACGCTATATGAATTCATACATCCAAACATACAAGTCACATACATACAGGGGATATCAAGGATGCATAAAAATGACAGATGGGCCGTGAAGGAGACTGGTGCACCAGTATACAAAAATAGGCAAATGTTCATCACATTAATGCATGTATAGATTGCATATATTTGTAATCCAAAAGTGTAGTGCGTGTCCCCAGAGATACACGGACCAGGTGAATACAGTCTTAACCCCTTCGTGTCTAAATGCAAGTAGTAGCGTGAGGTCGTCAGGAGTCGAGGGGAGCTTAACCTCGCCGCGTCTTTTTCACAGGCATATATATAGTGCAGATAAATAACAGTTCATTTGAATACCTGTCTTTTTCACGCGGTTGCTCTACCCTTAACCCTAACTCCTGAGACGCTGAATCTTCTGGATAAGACAAGGGGTAGACCACAGTCAGGCAAAAGGTCCTCTGAACGAGTGCTGCAAACCGACGAGTCTTAGAGCTCGTTTCACTCCTTTCAATACAGCAGCATGGAGCTTCTTCCGGGTGCTGACGTCACGTCAGTAGCTGTGCTGATTTATAGGAATTTGGCCGCAAAGGGAATTGTTGCCATTAGCGGAGAGATCTGTCACTCAAGACGGCTTTGATACTTATCGCAACATTTTACTTTCTTGTAGATCAGAACAACAAAGGGTTTATTTACAGGGATACATTTGTGATTAAACACTCATACATTCATACTTCCATTCGATACATTAGAAAATTTTGTTATTCATCTAATCTATTATTTTACTGATATATGTATGTATGTTTGGTGGTAGGGATTGTATTTTTTAGTATTACAATTACGCCATTATATTCAATTTATAATTTTGATACTACCATAGACCATATAATTACACACAGAGATATGTGCATACATCCGCTGAGGATTAACCTAAAAATGAAGCAAACTCTAATTTTTCATTGAGGCCATGAGGTGCTAAGGTGTTGAGTTTGTATATCCATTTTGTTTCTTTGCGTAGTAGGATATTATCAATATCCCCGCCACGCATGCTGAGTTTTACAGATTCAATTCCAATGAAATACAAATCATCAGTTTTTGATTCATGAAATTGTGCGTAGTGTCTTGCCACAGGGCTGTCAATATTGCAGTCTTTAATATCGTCCCTGTGTTCGGAAATTCGAGAACGAAGTTCTCTAAAAGTTTTACCAACGTAAAAACTTTTACAGGAGCAATAAAGTAAATATATAACTCCTTTTGTGGAGCAATTAATAAAAGAGTTGATTTTGTATATATGCCCTGTATTTGTATCAAAAGTTTTACTTCTCTGCATATATTGACAGCAGACACAGTGGTCACATGGGGTGCTGCCTACAATTTTCTGTGCATTTTGTTCCAACTAGTTATAGGTTGGGACTTTGTTAAATTCACTTTTAACCAAAATGTCTTTTAAATTACTGCATCGCCTTGCAGTCATCTGAGGATAATCTCCTACATATTGGTGAAGTGTTGTATCATTAGTTAGTAAATGCCAATTTCTATTCAGGGTGTCTTTTACTTTGCTCCAATGGGCATTAAATTTGGTGATGAACCTGATCTTGTTTTCTTCATTTGTGTCATCCCTGTTCTTACTTTTGTATAACAGGTCTTTTCTTTGGTGTTGGGAGGCTCTATAGAGAGCTCTCTTAACACACCTTTTAGAATAGCCTCTATCATGGAATCGGGTCGCCATCTCTTTTGCTTGTGTTTTAAAGGTTTTGTCATCAGAACATATTCTGCGAAGCCGCAGAAATTGTCCGTAAGGGATGCCTTTTTTCAAATTTGTGGGGTGGTGGCTCGATCCCAGTAGGAGGCTATTTGATGCCGTCGGTTTCCGAAAGACTTCTGTCTCAATTTTCCCTTCTTTTTTACTAATTTTCAAATCCAAAAAATTAATTGAATTTAAGTCGTGATTACAGGTGAGAAGAATGTTACGGTCATTACAGTTCAAAAGAGAAATTAATTTCATCAATTCATCCTCAGTGCCATCCCATAATAGCAAAATATCATCAACATATCTGATCCAGAGGGCCATGTGCATCAACTACATCCGAGTGTTCACCAAATACAATTTGGTTCTCCCAGCCACCAAGATGTAAACAGGCGTAAGTTGGTGCACATGTGGCCCCCATGGCAGTACCTTGTCTCTGTTTGTAGCATTTTGCATCAAAGATGAAGATATTATTGTCCAACACAAATTTCAATAGATCAATTACAAATTTGGTATGTTTTTTATAGCCTAGACCCCTTGTGTTAAGAAATTCTTCACATGTTTTAAGGCCAACATCATGCGGGATAGAAGAGTATAGGGATTCAACGTCCAGGGACACTAGAATAGTGTCTTCCTGAACATTGATCCCATCAAGTTTTTTTATTACGTCTGTTGAGTCTTGTACAAAAGTACGAAGATCATTAACAAATGGCTGCAAAAATCGATCCACATATTTGCTGATTCCTTCCGTAGGGCCTCCTATCCCTGATATTATGGGACGTCCCGGAGGGTTGGTAAGGGATTTGTGGAGCTTGGGGGTCCAGTAAAATACTGGTATCTTAGGTTTGTGGTTGTATAAAACCTATTTTATGTATAGGTTTTGTAGACATTCATAGATATCATCTACGTCTGTCTTACATTTCTCAAGTTTTTTAGCATCTTCTTCTATTATTAGTGCAATGAGATCCAATGAACATTTGGTTAATATTTCATTCCACTTAATTATGAAGTCGTTATCTGCATCCAAACCTCTCAGATTGATACCTGGATCTAAGCGTATCCTAAGGCCTCTTGGAATTATTTGCATTTTTAAATAATTACTAAGGCTTTGATGTTCCCATTTAATTTTAATCTGTTTGGTTAATCTTTTCTTATAAAGCTTAAATGCAGAAATAACATCATGAATTGCATCATCCTCTGCTTCTATCTGCACATCTCCTGCTAGTGTAAATGCTTCATTAATATCAGTGGACCAACGTTCCTCTGATAATTTAAATGCCATGTCTAAGTGTAGTATCAAAAATAACAGAATGTGAAAATCTGCAAGAATCGCAGATTAAATTATTGTAATGCGGAATTATTTAAAGAGATTTTTAAATTTTATTAGTAGTTAAATAACTTTATAGTTTCAACAAGGTGCATACTCAGAAACTCCAGGGTAAGGGGGTTACTCTTAAATGGAGCTAGGAAATTTGTAAAACACAACATAAATAGGGTAACACTCTTAATTAATCAATCAAAATATACAGGTGCATCCTAGAATCAAAGAGGCCATCAGACAGCTATCAGATCCTAAACAATATTCAAAATCCTCAATTGATGAATTTCATAAATCTCATAACGAATTACTTTTCATGTTAAATGATGCTCGAAGAAATAATTTAATTACAAGCCATGAGTTTAGTTTTTTATATAACCACAAACCTAAGATACCAGTATTTTACTGGACCCCCAAGCTTCACAAATCCCTTACCAACCCTCCGGGACGTCCCATAATATCAGGGATAGGAGGCCCTACGGAAGGAATCAGCAAATATGTGGATCGATTTTTGCAGCCATTTGTTAATGATCTTCGTACTTTTGTACAAGACTCAACAGACGTAATAAAAAAACTTGATGGGATCAATGTTCAGGAAGACACTATTCTAGTGTCCCTGGACGTTGAATCCCTATACTCTTCTATCCCGCATGATGTTGGCCTTAAAACATGTGAAGAATTTCTTAACACAAGGGGTCTAGGCTATAAAAAACATACCAAATTTGTAATTGATCTATTGAAATTTGTGTTGGACAATAATATCTTCATCTTTGATGCAAAATGCTACAAACAGAGACAAGGTACTGCCATGGGGGCCACATGTGCACCAACTTACGCCTGTTTACATCTTGGTGGCTGGGAGAACCAAATTGTATTTGGTGAACACTCGGATGTAGTTGATGCACATGTGGCCCTCTGGATCAGATATGTTGATGATATTTTGCTATTATGGGATGGCACTGAGGATGAATTGATGAAATTAATTTCTCTTTTGAACTGTAATGACCGTAACATTCTTCTCACCTGTAATCACGACTTAAATTCAATAAATTTTTTGGATTTGAAAATTAGTAAAAAAGAAGGGAAAATTGAGACAGAAGTCTTTCGGAAACCGACGGCATCAAATAGCCTCCTCCTGGGATCGAGCCACCACCCCACAAATTTGAAAAAAGGCATCCCTTACGGACAATTTCTGCGGCTTCGCAGAATATGTTCTGATGACAAAACCTTTAAAACACAAGCAAAAGAGATGGCGACCCGATTCCATGATAGAGGCTATTCTAAAAGGTGTGTTAAGAGAGCTCTCTATAGAGCCTCCCAACACCAAAGAAAAGACCTGTTATACAAAAGTAAGAACAGGGATGACACAAATGAAGAAAACAAGATCAGGTTCATCACCAAATTTAATGCCCATTGGAGCAAAGTAAAAGACACCCTGAATAGAAATTGGCATTTACTAACTAATGATACAACACTTCACCAATATGTAGGAGATTATCCTCAGATGACTGCAAGGCGATGCAGTAATTTAAAAGACATTTTGGTTAAAAGTGAATTTAACAAAGTCCCAACCTATAACTGGTTGGAACAAAATGCACAGAAAATTGTAGGCAGCACCCCATGTGGCCACTGTGTCTGCTGTCAATATATGCAGAGAAGTAAAACTTTTGATACAAATACAGGGCATATATACAAAATCAACTCTTTTATTAATTGCTCCACAAAAGGAGTTATATATTTACTTTATTGCTCCTGTAAAAGTTTTTACGTTGGTAAAACTTTTAGAGAACTTCGTTCTCGAATTTCTGAACACAGGGACGATATTAAAGACTGCAATATTGACAGCCCTGTGGCAAGACACTACGCACAATCTCATGAATCAAAAACTGATGATTTGTATTTCATTGGAATTGAATCTGTAAAACTCAGCATGCGTGGCGAGGATATTGATAATATCCTACTACGCAAAGAAACAAAATGGATATACAAACTCAACACCTTAGCACCTCATGGCCTCAATGAAAAATTAGAGTTTGCTTCATTTTTAGGTTAATCCTCAGCGGATGTATGCACATATCTCTGTGTGTAATTATATGGTCTATGGTAGTATCAAAATTATAAATTGAATATAATGGCGTAATTGTAATACTAAAAAATACAATCCCTACCACCAAACATACATACATATATCAGTAAAATAATAGATTAGATGAATAACAAACTTTTCTAATGTATCGAATGGAAGTATGAATGTATGAGTGTTTAATCACAAATGTATCCCTGTAAATAAACCCTTTGTTGTTCTGATCTACAAGAAAGTAAAATGTTGCGATAAGTATCAAAGCCGTCTTGAGTGACAGATCTCTCTGCTAATGGCAACAATTCCCTTTGCGGCCAAATTCCTATAAATCAGCACAGCTACTGACGTGACGTCAGCACCCGGAAGAAGCTCCATGCTGCTGTATTGAAAGGAGTGAAACGAGCTCTAAGACTCGTCGGTTTGCAGCACTCGTTCAGAGGACCTTTTGCCTGACTGTGGTCTACCCCTTGTCTTATCCAGAAGATTCAGCGTCTCAGGAGCTACGGTTAAGGGTAGAGCAACCGCGTGAAAAAGACAGGTATTCAAATGAACTGTTATTTATCTGCACTATATATATGCCTGTGAAAAAGACGCGGCGAGGTTAAGCTCCCCTCGACTCCTGACGACCTCACGCTACTACTTGCATTTAGACACCAAGGGGTTAAGACTGTATTCACCTGGTCCGTGTATCTCTGGGGACACGCACTACACTTTTGGATTACAAATATATGCAATCTATACATGCATTAATGTGATGAACATTTGCCTATTTTTGTATACTGGTGCCGTGTTCACCCAGCCGGGCCGAATTCTTCATCCAATCCGGGCGATGTGGTCCTCCATCCGGCAGAAGTCTTCATCCATCCGAGGGGCAGAAGAGGTCCTCCATCCGGCAGAAGTCTTCATCCATCCGCGGCTCCATCTTCAAGACCTCTGACGCGGAACATCCTCCTCGGCCGACGGACTAACGACGAATGAAGGTTCCTTTAAATGACGTCATCCAAGATGGCGTCCCTCGAATTCAAAGGTAGGAAAAATCTGATTGGTTGATTTAATCAGCCAATCGGATTGAAGTTCAATCCGATTGGCTGATTGGATCAGCCAATAGAATGCAAGGTCAATTCTATTGGCTGATCCAATCAGCAAATCGGATTTTTCCTACCTTAATTCCGATTGGCTGATAGAATCCTAGCAGCCAATCGGAATTCAAGGGACGCCATCTTGGATGACGTCATTTAAAGGAACCTTCATTCAGTGCTAGGACGGCGTTTGAAGAGGATGGCTCCGCATCGACTGGATTGAAGATGGACCCGCTCCGCTCCGGTTGTTTGAAGATAGAAGATGCCGCTTGGATAAAGACTTCTGCCGCTTGCAGGACCTCTTCTGCCCGAATTCGAGGAAGATTTCTGGCCGGATTGGATGAAGACTTGTGCCCAGCTGGGTGAAGACGTCTCAAGGTAGGGTGATCTTCAAGGGGGTAGTGTTAGGTTTTTTTAAGGGGGGTTTGGGTGGGTTTTAGAGTAGGGTTGGGTGTGTGGGTGGTGGGTTGTAATGTTGGGGGGGTTGTATTTCTTTTTTTTACAGGTAAAAGAGCTGATTACTTTGGGGCAATGCAATATTTTATTAGGGGGCTTAGATTAGGTGTAATTAGTTTAAACTTCTTGTAAAAAATTTTTATTTTCTGTAATTTAGAGTTTTTTTTTGTTGTACTTTAGTTATTTTTAGTTAATTTTATTTAATGTTAGGTAATTGTAGTTAAATTATTTAATTTATTTAATGATACTGTAGTGTTAGGTGTAATTGTAACTTAGGTTAGGATTTATTTTACAGGTAATTTTGTATTTATTTTAGCTAGGTAGCTATTAAATAGTTGATAACTATTTAATAGCTATTGTACCTAGTTAAAATAAATACAAACTTGCCTGTAAAATAGAAATAAACCCTAAGCTTGCTACAATGTAACTAATAGTTATATTGTAGCTAGCTTAGGGTTTATTTTATAGGTAGTATCTAGTTTTAAATAGGATTAATTTATTTAATTATAGGAATATTTATTTAGATTAATTTAAATAATATTTAAGTTAGGGGGGTGTTATGGTGAGGGTTAGACTTAGGTTTAGGGGTTAATTCATTTAATATAGTGGTGGCGGTGTGGGGGGGTAGATTAGGGGTTAATCAATGTAATGTAGGTGGCGGTGGTGTAGGGGGGGCAGGATAGGGGTTAATAAATGTAATGAAGGTGGCGGCGGGCTCCGGGTGCGGCGGTTTAGGTGTTAAACAATTAACTTATTTGCGGCGGGGTCCGGGATCGGCAGGATAGGGGTTAATAACTTTATGTAGGTGGCGGCGGTATAGGGGCGCAAGATTAGGGGTTAATATTTATAATGTAGGTGGCGGCGTGGTCCGGGAGCGGCGGTTTAGGGGTTCATATATTTATTATAGTGGCGGCGGGGTCCGGGAGCAGCGGTTTAGGGGTTAATATATTTATTATAGTTGCGGTGGGGTCCAGGAGCGGCGGTTTAGGGGTTAAGCCGATGAGCAGCGAGATCGATGACTGTTAGTACCATTAAATTGGGTAATAATAACAACTATTATTTTTCAGCTGCCGATTTGGTTAAAAAAAAAAAAGCTCTTTGAGTCCCACTGGGAGAAAGGCGCTATATAAATACTAGTTATTATTATTGAGTTATGTGGCAACAAAGCCTTCTTGCAGCATTGAGCACCAATTAATTAAGTGCATGGTAATGTAAAATGGATTTTGTTGGATTGAACTTCTTAATGTGAACTGGGTTCTGGTCAGAATGGGAGTGTGCATGTGAAAGTTTTTGTGTGTGTGGGTGTGTAACATAGTAACAGTAACATAGTAGGGTCGCGATCCGATATATGGCGCAGGTTTCGGCGCAAGCTTAGAAACCTGCGCCGCCCGTAGTTTCAGCTCACAACTAAAGCTATCCCATATACGGCGCCATCAGATGCTAAAGTGCCGTAAGTCTGACAAACTAGCGATGCCCAGAAATCTGCGTAAGTACAAATTTCTGGAGTCGCCAGTGACTTACGGCACTTTAGAAACTGCCGGCGCCTACAAAAAATGACTAAAGTATTAAATCTCCTGTACTGTCTAACACGCCTCCCAAACATAGCCCGACACAAATAGCCCTCTATCCGCTATCCCCCCTCACTCTCCTAATAATAAATGCATTAACCCCTAAACCACCGCTCCCGGACCCGCCGCACCTAATAAAGTTATTAACCCCTAAACCGCCGCTCCCGGACCCCGCCACCACCTACATTAACTACCCCCTAATGTGAGCCCCTTACACCGCCGCCACCTACATTACCTACCCCCTAATGTGAGCCCCTTACACCGCCGTCACCTACATTACCTACCCCCTAATGTGATCTCCTTACACCGCTGCCACCTACATTACCTACCCCCTAATGTGATCTCCTTACACCGCCGCCACCTACATTACCTACCCCCTAATGTGATCTCCTTACACCGCCGCCACCTACATTACCTACCCCCTAATGTGATCTCCTTACACCACTGCCACCTACATTACCTACCCCCTAATGTGATCTCCTTACACCGCCGCCACCTACATTACCTGCCCCCTAATGTGAGCTCCTACCCCGCCGCCAGCTATATTAAAATTATTAACCCCTAATCTAATCCCCCTACCCCGCCGTCAACTATATTAAAATTATTAACCCCTAATTTAATCCCCCTACCCCGCCGCCAGCTATATTAAAATTATTAACCCCTAATTTAATCCCCCTACACCGCCGCCAGCTATATTAAATTAATTAACCCCTAAAATACTAAAATATCCCTACCACTAAACCTAAGTCTAACCCTACAAATAGCCCTGAAAAGGGCTTTTTGCGTGGCATTGCCCCAAAGTAAACAGCTCTATTGCCAGCCCTTAAAAGGGCTTTTTGCGGGCCATTGCCCTAAAGTAACCAGCTCTTTTACAAGCCCTTAAAAGGACGTTTTGCGGGGCATTGTCACAAAGTAATCAGCTCTTTTGCCTCTAATCTAAATCCCCCTACACCGCCACCACCTATAATAAATGTATTACCCCCTAATCTAATCCCCCTACACCGCCGCCACCTATATTAACTATATTAACCCTAATTATATTAGGGTTAATATAGTTAATATAGTTATTATATTATATATATTAACTATATTAACCCTAATTATATTAGGGTTAATATAGTTAATATAGTTATTATATTATATATATATTAACTATATTAACCCTATCTAACTCTAACACCCCTAACTTAATTATTATTAAAATAAATCTAAATAATATTAATAATATTAACTAAATTATTCCTATTTAAATCTAAATACTTAGCTATAAAATAAACCCTAAGATAGCTACAATATAATTAATAATTACATTGTAGCTATTTTACGGTTTATACTTATTTTACAGGTAACTTGGTATTTATTTTAACTAGGTACAATAGCTATTAAATAGTTAATAACTATTTAATAGCTACCTAGTTAAAATAATTACCAATTTACCTGTAAAATAAATCCTAACCTAAGTTACAAATACACCTACACTATCAATAAATTAAATAAACTACAAATATCTAAACTAAAATACAATTAAATACACTAAACTAAATTACAAAAAAAACAAACACTAAATTACAAAAAAATAAAAAAAGATTACAAGAATTTTAAGCTACTTACACCTAATCTAAGCCCCCTAATAAAATAATAAAGCCCCCCAAAATAAAAAAATGCTTTTTGCGGGGCATTTCCCCAAAGTAATCAGCTCTTTTGCCTGTAAAAAAACACACAATACCACCCCCCAAAATTACAACCCACCACCCACATACCCCTACTCTAAACCCACCCAAACCCCCCTTAAAAAAACCTAACACTAACCCCCAGAAGATCTCCCTACCTTGAGTCGTCTTCACCCAGCCGGGCCGAACTCTTCATCCAGATGTGGTCCTCCATCCCGGCGATGTCTTCATCCAAGCGGCAAAGAAGAGGTCTTCCATCCCGGCGATGTCTTCATCCAAGCGGCAAAGAAGAGGTCCTCCATCGGGGTGAAGTCTTCCTCCAAGCGGCATCTTCAATCTTCTTTCTTCCGACCAATCAGATTGAGCTCGCATTTTATTGGCTGATAGGAACAGCCAATAGAATGCAAGCTCAATCTGATTGGCTGATTGGATCAGCCAATCGGATTGAACTTGAATCTGATTGGCTGATTGAATCAGCCAATCAGATTTTCTTACCTTAATTCCGATTGGCTGATAGAATCCTATCAGCCAATGGGAATTCGAGGGACGCCATCTTGGATGACGTCATTTAAAGGAAACTTCATTCGTCTTTCAGTGGTCGGGCCAGCTGGATGTTCCGCGTCGGAGGTCGGAAGAAAGAAGATTGAAGATGCCGCTTGGAGGAAGACTTCGCCCCGATGGAGGACCTCTTCTTTGCCGCTTGGATGAAGACATTGCTGGGATGGAAGACCTCTTCTTTGCCGCTTGGATGAAGACATTGCCGGGATGGAAGACCTCTTCTTTGCCGCTTGGATGAAGACATCGCCGGGATGGAGGACCACATTTGGATGAAGAGTTCGGCCCGGCTGGGTGAAGAAGACTCAAGGTAGGGAGATCTTCTGGGGGTTAGTGTTAGTTTTTTTTAAGGGGGGTTTGGGTAAGTTTAGAGTAGGGGTATTTGGGTGGTGGGTTGTAATGTTGGGGGGTGGTATTGTGGGTTTTTTTACAGGCAAAAGAGCTGATTACTTTGGGGAAATGCCCCGCAAAAAGCCCTTTTAAGGGCTGGTAAAAGAGCTGGTTACTTTTTAATTTAGAATAGGGTAGGGCATTTTTTTTATTTTGGGGGGCTTTATTATTTTATTAGGGGGCTTAGATTAGGTGTAAGTAGCTTAAAATTCTTGTAATATTTTTTTATTTTTTGTAATTTAGTGTTTTTTTTTTTTTTGCAGTATCTTGATAAAGCCCTCTTAGGGTGAAACGTGTAGAATTTACTCCAGACTCATCAACTTCATCATTTGGACACATCTACATTTGTTTTACACTTAAAAGCTGTGATCCAGCCCCTCCAGTGGACTCTATAATTTCTACGATTTAGGAGAAAAAGCCACCTTGAGGACCAGGGATCTGAACAGCAAACGACTAAGTGCAAACCTCATCACTGCAATTACAGAGGACTCCAAATATTGCAAGTTTTTATGCTCAAGCTTGTTTAAGCAGAAGAATTACAACCACTTCTAAATATCTCTTCAAGAGCGTCTAGCATACTTACACGCATAGAATCCAGCGTGTACCCTCACAGCCTATCAAAAGAGGGGTGTGACTCTCAACTGCCAATAGCATCTGAGGCTTGCGGTTTTGTATCAAGCCGCGAAAGAATTCGACACATACAGACGCTTAAAGAAGCGGCACATCAGCTCAGAGGTGACTCCAATTTCCAACGGACATTTGTAAGGTACCTTACGGTTTATATACTATGACTGTTGCACATCAAAGAGTGGCGATATTTATCCAGTTTTAAACTTCTTATTGCCCTACTTTTTTAAAGGCAAATAGACTGCCTAAAAACATATATGCTAAGTTCCTACAGGGAGACGTCCCTATGTTTTAATTCATATGTATTCTTTTTAAATGTTTTAAAGGTTATTAAATAAGACTATATTTAATTTATCACTTCCTTATTTTTCTTTTATAACGGACACCATTTATATATCGTCTGTATATACAGACCTGTTTTTTGAACACATATCATAGTTGTGTCACACATCTATAGATTCACTTTATATATATCTTTATTTACATATTATGTATTGAGTCTATCTTATCTCATAGAGATTATATCACGTTTTTTCACCCAGCTAAACTGCTTACACATTATACTTAGACTAGTCCTAAAGCCCATTGACACGGGCCGTGTGATCTCTCTCTCTCTCTCTCTCTCTCTCTCTCTCTCTCTCTCTCTCTCTCTCTCTCTCTCTCTCTCTCTCTCTCTCCGTGTTTCAGCTGAGCTGCCGGGTCCTCTGTGTTTCAGCTGAGCTGCCGGGTCCTGTGCGATCAGCAAGAGTTTGTCTGAACTGCGCATGACGGCTTCAGACAAACTCTTGTCTTTTATTATATAGGATAAGTTTTTACCTTGAATAGGTAGTATAAACCCTAGCTTATTCCACTAGGCATTTAGGATTTATAGGATTTATAGGATTTATAGGCAGCGCCAACCCTCATTTCTTCACATCATTACTTTGGGGCAATGCCACGCAAAAAGCCCTTTTCAGGGCTATTTGTAGGGTTAGACTAATTTAATATAGCTGGCGGCGGTGTCGGGGCATTAAATTAGGGGTTTTAATAATTTTAATATAGCTGGGGCGGGGTAGGGGGATTAAATTAGGGGTTAATAATTTTAATATAGCTGGCGGCGGGGTAGGGGGATTAGATTAGGGGTTAATTATTTTAATATAGCTGGCGGCGGGGTAGGAGCTCACATTAGGGGGTAGGTAATGTAGGTGGCGGCGGTGTAAAGAGATCACATTAGGGGGTAGGTAATGTAGGTGGCGGCGGTGTAAGGAGATCACATTAGGGGGTAGGTAATGTAGGTGGCGGCGGTGTAAGGAGATCACATTAGGGGGTAGGTAATGTAGGTGGTGGCGGTGTAAGGAGATCACATTAGGGGGTAGGTAATGTAGGTGGCGGCGGTGTAAGGAGATCACATTAGGGGGTAGGTAATGTAGGTGGCGGCGGTGTAGGGAGATCACATTAGGGGGTAGGTAATGTAGGTGGCAGCGGTGTAAGGAGATCACATTAGGGGGTAGGTAATGTAGGTGGCGGCGGAGTAAGGGGCTCACATTAGGGGGTAGTTAATATAGGTGGCGGCGGTGTAAGGGGCTCACATTAGGGGGTAGGTATTGTAGGTGGCGGCGGAGTAAGGGGCTCACATTAGGGGGTAGTTAATGTAGGTGTCGGCGGGGTCCGGGAGGGGCGGTTTAGGGGTTAAATACTTTATTAGGGATTGCGGCGGGGGATCGCGGTTGACAGGTAGATAGACATTGTGCATGCGTTAGGTGTTAGGTTTTATTTTGCAGTTCGCGGTTGACAGGTAGATAGACATTGCGCATGCGTTAGGTGTTAGGTTTTATTTTGCAGGTAGTTTAGGGAGTTATGGAGCTCCAATACACAGCGTAAGGCTTACTACGGCTGCATTTTGTGGCGAGGTGAAAATGGAGTAAGATTTCTCCATTTTCGCCACGTAAGTCCTTACGCTGTATATTGGATACCAAACTGCGCTGGTTTGGTATACCTGTCTATGGGCCAAAAAACTACGGCCGAAGGCAGAAATATACGAGCGTAACTTCTATGTTACGCCGTATATGTGATACCAAAATTTGGCGTCGCTGGCTTTTGCGGGCGACGCTGCATATCGGATCGAGGCCTAGATGAGATGGGAAAAAGACAGAAGTCCATCAAGTTCACCCTATACAAATATACTTACAAAAAAGCTCCAGTTTTGCTTAACATATTCCAATTAAAAAGGTGACCCATTAACACAAGCAATCATATTTCTGAATTCCGTTTCTAGAATTGTATCTAAACCATTTTTTAATCTATCTAAGGTATTGGCATTTACTACCTCCTCAGGTAATGAGTTCCACAATTTGATTGCTCTTACAATGTGTGTATGGACTTATTGTGTTTTTAGTTTTGTGCTGCCATAGGTCTGCAATTAAATTATTTGGATGTTTGAAATATATTTGTAAAAAGGACAAAATGAAAGGGAATTGTTAATTGCACACATGAATTTATATGACTGAGAAAAAACTGCATTAAAAGATGTTTTTTAGTCATCAATACTGAATTTTGCATCCCTCTTTCATCTCTGGGATTCACTATAACTGACACAGACTAAACTGTCATTCTCAGAAAACAGAGTGAGTGGTACCCTTGCTGGCAGATTGCTCTTTATTGCTGCTGATTGCTGCATGCTTAGGAATCTCTGACACTGAGGTCTGTACCATATAATGTAAAGGTGCAAAAAATTCACCAGAAAGCAAAATTTTAAGGGTTCAGGGTACTGGAAGTTTTTAGGATTAATGGGTGCACTCCCCCCCCAATAACCCTTAGAACTGTCACATATGACTGTGGTCCTGCTGAACACGCTGCTGGGTCTTCAGATCCCCTGTGTAATGCTCATGGGATATTCCTCTATCAAACCAAACTTGGCCAGTAGTCTTCTTATCCCAGCATCAAGTGGAGTGATAGGAAATATCCCAGAGCAGAGAAAGTTAGTAAATTGAGGTAAGCAGTACTCACAGAAGGCAGGGCAGTCCTAAGCGGCAATAGGAAGGCAATACGGCAGTTCAGGGGTAAACTATTAGAAGGGCCAGGAACAGTCAGGAATCAGCAACAATCCAACAGATTGTGGGTTAACAGGCAGAGTGGTCAGACAAGCAAAATTCAGCAACAGTATATCAATCCAGCAGTTTAGGGGTAAACAGGCAGAGTGGTCAGACAGGCAGAGTTCAGTAACGATATCGTAACAGTCCAGCAAAATAACAATAGCACCCAGGAGCACACACAGTAACACCTATACTTGTGCATAGGTGAGAGGGACTGAGGTACTTACATAGGGAGTCTTCGCGCCACAGGAGGAATCCGGAACCGGCATCAGAAGAGGGGCGAGCAGATGATGATGTCTTCGCCGGCACCTGAAGCCACAGCAGAGTCTATGGCAATGGCCATAGCAACGGACAGGGGCTGCGGCGGTAAGGATAGCGCAACGGCGTGACACCCTGAGCACCTTTCGGAACTGTTGGTTTTAATTGTATTTGTGTGAGTGTGCAAGGAAAAGTGTAATGCAGCCTCAACACAAGTAAAGCCTAGGGGGTAGATTTATTAACTGTGGAGCGGACATCGCTTGATACTTGTGCAATGCCGCCCACTGCTCCCTGGGGGCCAATTGGCCGCTAGCAGGGGCTGTCAATCATCCGATCGGATCGGGATGATTTAAATCCGCCACCTAAAAGGCGAGCCTGAATCGATGGGCCTCTGAAGCAGCATCCTGTCAGGGTTTTTTCCCTGCTTTGTTTGCCATGTGCTGCTGGCAGCCATATTACTTACCTCTTACTGAATTATTATTATTATTATGATACTTTATTTATGAAGCGCCATCATATTCCGCAGCACTGTCCATGGATACAGTTCATTTAAAAAAAACAATAATATCTAACTTCTAAGAAACAGGACAACATTTACAAACACATACAGGAGGAATTAAGGGCCCTATTCCCGTGGGAACTTACAATCTGGTGCAGAGTGTCTGATGCTGCTCATTTCCTGCACACCCTGTTATGGCCGGACTGGTGTACATCATCCGTGTGATACAGGTTGCAGTCTCAGTATTGTGATGTCATCACTTATTATTTAAAGGGCCTCTGTTTAGTATGCTTTGCCCTTGCGTTGTCTCAGACCTTTTTGTGAGTTCCTGTTCCTGTGTATTACCTGGCTGTCTGACATCCCTCCTGGTTGCTGACTTGGTTCGTCTGACTATTCACTTTGGCTCCTGACTCGGCTCGTCTGACTACCAGCTCTGGCTTTGACTCCTGGCTTGTTATTTGACTTGTGGACTTTTTATTATTTCTTTGTTATTAATGAAGGTGTGATTATTTTTGCACTTCTCGTCTCAGTCTGATTCCTGGCACCCTAACATTACGCAAGGGCCATGAATCCTGATTGTGCTAATAATCCATCTTTACCTACCACCATTTCCAGGATGGATGAACAGGATCACCGCTTGGATCAATTTGCATCAGCCATGCAAACCCTGCTGACACGCACTGTACATTTGGACCAGAGTGTATGAGATCTGTTGCTCAGTATGCCATTGAGTTCCGTACGCTTGCAGCAGAGGTAGGTTGGAACAATGAAGCCCTTGTTGCCGCCTTCTTTCAAGGGCTCTCTGATGCGATTAAAGACGAAGTTGCTGCCAGAGATTTACCAGAGGATCTCGAGGCATTGGTGTCTTTTTTAATCCTAATTAACATCAGACTAAGTGAGAGGCCCTCTTTAAAGGAGCGCTTGCGGAAACCTCCTGTTACGTTGTCTCCTACGTGTTCGTTCCCACCCATGCCTCCCGAGTCACCAGGTACTGCTGAGCTGATGCAGTTGGGATTCATGCATCTCTCCGTGGCGGAGAGGGCCTTTAGGAGGAGGGAGGGGCTCTGCCTCTATAGTGGGTTACAGGGCCACCTTTTAAAGTCTTGTCCTACATGGCCGGGAAACGCTCGCACCTAAGGTCCTGTCGGGGCCAGACCTTGGGTGGCTTATCCTCATCCCCAGAACCGCTAAAGGAGAAAACTTTGGTCATGGTTGTCCTTTCCTGGGGGGACTCCTCCATAGTCACCCAGGCTCTTGTTGACTCCGGTGCTGCAGGCTATTTCATTGACAGTACTTTTGTATCAAAGCACTCCATTCCTGTATTGCCTCGGTCCGTTCCGCTTGCTATTGAGGCCATTGATGGCAGGCCCCTTCAGCCCGCACACGTTACTCACGAAACTGCTCCGTTATCCATGGCTGTTGGGGCTCTCCATTTTGAAACCCTCCAGTTCCAGGTGATAAACTCTCCGTATTTTCCGGTTGTTCTGGGTTATCCCTGGCTCCAAAAGCACAATACCAGTCTCGACTGGCGTAGGTCCGAAATTTTGTCATGGTCCCCGCAATGTATCTCCACTTCTCTTCAGAAACCAGTCAAAGACTTGTGCACTTCTTCGGTATCTCAATTGCCAAAAGAGTACCGAGAGTTCCTAGACGTTTTTGACAAGGTGCGTGCCGATACGTTGCCTCCTCAACGGTCTTACGATTGTGCCATAGACCTGCAACCCGGAGCCATTCCTCCTCGGGGCCGGGTTTAACCTCTGTCTGTTACGGAGAATTGTGATATGGAGGAGTATGTTGTCGATGCTCTGTCACGGGGGATCATCTGCAAATTCTGCTCTCCTGCAGGGGCTGGCTTCTTCTTCGTGAAGAAAAAGGGTGGCGAGTTAAGACCATGCATCGATTATAGGGGTCTTAATAGTCTTACCATTAAGAATGCTTACCCTATTCCGCTCATTACGGAACTCTTTGACCACCTCAAGGGAGCTACGGTCTTTTCTAAACTTGATTTGAGAGGAGCATGCAATCTCGTTAGGATTAAGGAGGGCCACGAATGGAAAACAGCATTTAACACCAGGAGCGGGCATTATGAGTATCTTGTAATGCCCTTTGGCCTATGTAATGCTCCAGCTGTTTTCCAGGAATTTATTCATGATGTCCTACGACATATGTTGCAACAGTATGTTGTGGTGTACTTAGATGATATCCTCATACACTCACCCACTCTTGAGGCTCATCATTCTGATGTTACACAGGTACTTCAGAGATTACTTGAGAACGGCCTGTTTTGTAAAGTCGAGAAATGTGAGTTCCATCAGACTCAAGTAACCTTCCTAGGTTATGTAATCTCCATTGCAGGGTTCTCCATGGATCCTGACAAGTTGTCTGTAGTCCTGCAGTGGCCTCGCCCAGTTGGTCTTCACTCTATTCAACGTTTTTTGGGCTTTGCCAATTACTATAGGAAGTTTATTAAAAACTTTTCTTCCTTTGTCAAACCTATCACTGACATGACACGTAAGGAGAATGATCCACTCCATTGGCCACCTACTGCCAATATGGCTTTTGAGTGTCTTAAGACTGCCTTTGCTGCTGCTCCAGTTCTGGCTCATCCTAATGCTGTCCTGCCTTTCATTCTTGAGGTCGATGCGTCTGAGACTGGAGTAGGTGCCCTCTTGTCTCAACGTCCTACACCTGATGGTTCCTTGCATCCGTGCGGTTTCTTCTCTAAGAAATTGTCTCCGGTGGAGTGCAATTGTGAAATTACTGGCCATAATTTTGGCACTCAAGGAATATAGGCACCTTCTCGAGGGTACTAGCGTATCAGTGCTCATTCTTACTGACCACAAGAATTTGACTTATCTATCAGAAGCAAAACTTTTGTTGCCCTGACAGGCCAGATGGGCGCCATGTTTGTCTCGGTTTAATTATGTGGTCTCCTACCTGCCTGGTAGTAAGAATGTTAGGGCTGATGCCCTCTTTCGACAATTTTCGCCTCTGTCCAAGGAGAAGTCTGTACCTATTCCAGTTATACCTCCTGACCATATTTTGGCTACCATACGTACTAATTTGACTTCTCCCTCTGGGGAGGAGATCCTGGCTGGACAAACCAATGCACCTCCTGAGAAACCTAGTGGTAAGTGCTTTGTTCTTGAGAATCTTCTAACTAAACTATTGCACACTTACCACTATCCTAAAGCCGCAGGTCACCCGGGCAAGAACCAAATGATTTGGTCTGTCACTCGACAATTCTGGTGGCCAGGTCTTCGTTCTGATGTTGCTGTGTATGTTGCCTCCTGCTCAGTCTGTGCACAGAATAAGACTCCTCGACGTCTTCCTGTGGGTTTTCTTCAACCTATTGCTAATGGTGAGCGTCCTTGGACACATCTTTCCATGGACTTCATTGTCGAGCTCCCTGTTTCCAATGGCAATACTGTTATCCTAATGGTGGTTGACCGTTTTTCTAAAATGTTACATTGCATTCCCTTGAAGAAGCTGCCTACCGCTCAGGAACTTGCTTCAATTTTTGCCCGGGAGGTCTTCCGTTTACATGGGTTATCCAAGGAGATAGTCTCGGACCGGGGTAGCCAGTTTGTCTCCAGATTTTGGCTTTTCTTTTGTGCTCAAATGGGGATCCAGCTTTCATTCTACTCGGCATATCACCCTCAATCCAATGGGGCTGCAGAATGGTCTAATCAAGCTCTGGAACAGTTCCTCCATTGCTATATCTCAGATCACCACAATAATTGGTCTGAACTGTTATCTTGGGCAGAGTTCACTCATAATAGTGCTATTAATGCTTCCTCCCAGTTATCCCTGTTCATAGCAAAATTATGGGTTTAAACTATCCTTGTTGCCTGATTCATTCATGTCTCAGGGTATTCCGGCTTTGGAGGAGCATCTCTGGCAACTCCGTTCCACGTGGGTGCAGATTCAGGAATGCCTTCATCGTTCTACGCAGCGACAAAAGTTCCAGGCTGATCGTAGGCATCTGCCCGCACCTTCCTACCAGGTTGGTGAGAGGGTTTGGCTGTCCTTCCGCAACTTGAACCTTCGGATGCCTTCCAATAAACTGGCACCCCATTATGTTGGTCCTTTTTGAATACTCTGATGGGTCAATCCTGTGGCCTACACTCTTGACCTTCCTCCTGCAATGTGCATCTCCAATGTTTTTCATGTCTCCCTCTTGAAACCATTGGTTTGTAATCGGTTTACCACTGTGTTGCCTCATCCTTGTTCTATCTCTGTTGACAACCATGAAGAATATGAGGCCAGCAGCATTATTGACTCTTGTATGTCCAGGGGCCGCGTACAGTATTTGGTTAACTGGAGGGGCTACGGTCCGGAAGAGCGTTCATGGGTTCCCTCCTCTGATGTTCATGCTCCCGCCCTCCTCCATGCCTTCCATGCCCGTTTCCCCAATAAGCCTTTTATCCTCCTGCGGGGGAGGGGTCGTTGAGGGGAGGGTACTGTCAGGGTTTTTTCCCTGCTTTGTTTGCCATGTGCTGCTGGCAGCTATTTTACTTACCTCTTACTGAATCTGGTGCAGAGTGTCTGATGCTGCTCATTTCCTGCACGCACTCTTATGGCCGGACTGGTGTACATCATCCATGTGAGACAGGTTGCAGTCTCAGTATTGTGATGCCATCACTTATTATTTATTTGAAATAATTTTTTATTGATATTTAAACAATACAAAAGAATAAACAAGACCTTCACAGAAGACATAGCCACTTAATGACAGATAGATCAATGAGACCAATATTAGTAGACAGTAACTAAGATTTCCTAAAAGCATTTAAAACATTTACATTTGTATCGCTATATAGATGGAATTACTTGGTCGATTACTCCTTAAACAACAGCTATCATGCATCTTGTCTGTCAGTTTGTCTGGGGGACTTGAGTGGGGTAAGGACACCCCCTCATTCCCAGCTTAACCAAAAAAATTATAAAGATCTTGAATACAAAGGGAGTATAGAGAAAAGTTGGGAAAATCAAAGGGGGAAGAGAAGAAGATAAGAGGGGAAGATGAAGAAGAGTAAGAAAAGAGTGCCTCCCGACCATGACACACCCAGTGGAATTTTCATCAATAAGGATAATATTATGATTAACCAACGGATGTATAAAGGCATATAAGATCTCCGCTGTATTGGGTCTATTGACAATTCAAACAGTATTATATGGAGTCATGTGTGATCCAATAAAACCAGACTTTGTGAAAAGCTTCCTGAGTGTCTTGTAATATTGCTGCCTGTGCGGACATATTGTATATGTGCCTAATTTTATGTAAAATGTCATCCCAGGGGGGAGCCCCCTCCTTCCAATGACGGGCTATACATATACGTGTAGCTGTACATAAAATTTTGATAAATTGATTAATGTCTTTATTAAACTGCCTTAAGCGTACATTCAATCATCACTTATTATTTAAAGGGCCTCTGTTCAGTATGCTTTGCCCTTGCGTTGTCTTAGACCTGTTTGTGAGTTCCTGTTCCTGTGTATTACCTGGCTGTCTGAAGTCCCTCCTGGCTCTTGACTCGGCTCGTCTGACTACCAGCTCTGGCTGTGAGGCTTTGACTTGTGGACTTTTTATTATTTCTTTGTTATTAATAAAAGGTGTGATTATTTTTGCACTTCTCGTCTCAGTCGGATTCCTGGCACCCTGACACATCCGCTGCTTAATAAATGGAGCCCTAGATCTCATGCTCAGCACTAACTGTAATTCTGTCTGTACAACCAGGCCCGGCACTTGCATAAGGCAGGTTAGGCAGCCGCCTTCTAGCGCCCAAGTAGGGGGGCACAATCTTGGCAACAGAATATTTTTTATTACTTTTTTTTTAAAGCCAACATTTAGTGTGCGGCGCGCCTCCCTATTTTGTTTTCAGCACACTTGAGTTTCTTCACTCATATTATTTCCGGTCTTAAGGAACGCTGCCAGACAGCCTCCAGGAGTTTTTTACTTTTTGCCTCCTTCTATTTAAAAATTGGTGGCAGCCATCACAGCCAAGGGCTGAATACATTTCTTGATGGGCTATTGGCAATATGTTGCACCGTGCAGCACAAAGTGTTGGCTGCCTGTCAGGGGTAAAAAACTTAAGTCTGACTAAGGTTTTTACCCCAGGGGCAGCTGAGGCAGGCAGCCAACACTTTGTGCTGCACAGTGCAACATATCAGCCTTTGGCAGTGACTTGTGATGGCTGCTACCACTGTCAGTGGCAGTTCTTAAAAGACTGAGTGCAGAGCCAGGGTTGGAGGCTGGAAGCCTGGAGCATAATACTTAAGAGCAGAAGTGTCACTGTCAGGCGCACGTTTTGGACACTGCCGGCACCGCCCACCCGTGAAGGGATGCTTGGATCCAGCACACAGGGGTCACGGTGGGATATGTGCTGCCCTCCCTTACTCTGTGCTCCACCCTCCTTGGATGGATGGTTCCCAGAGTCAAGCTATATGTATGGCACTGGTGTGTCCCAGGCTGGCTATATATATTAATTGTTATGCAGCACAACCACTGTCTGATTTGCTATGCAGCTCAACCACTGTCTGATTTGTTATGTAGCACAACCACTGTCTGATTTGCTATGCAGCACAACCACTGTCTGATTTGCTATGCAGCACAACCACTGTCTGACGTGCTATGCAGCACAACCACTGTATAACGTGCTATGCAGCACAACCACTGTCTGATTTGTTGTGCAGCACAACCACTGTCAGATGTGCTATGCAACACAACCACTGTCTGATTTACTATGCAGCACAACCAGTGTCTGATTTGCTATGCAGTACAACCACTGTCTGATTTGTTATGCAGCACAACCACTGTCTGATTTTCTATGCAGCACAACCACTGTCTGATTTGTTTTGCAACACAACCACTGTCTGATTTGCTATGCAACACAGCCACTGTCTGATTTGTTATGCAGCACAACCAGTGTCTGATTTGCTATGCAGCACAACCACTATCTGATTTGTTATGCAGCACAACCACTGTCTGATGTGTTATGCAGCACAACCACCGTCTGATGTGTTATGCAGCACAACCTATCTGATGTGTAATGCAGCACAACCACTGTCTGATTTGTTATGCAGCACTACCACTGCCTGATTTGTTATGCAGCACAACCACTGTCTGATGTATAATGCAGCACAACCACTGTCTGATGTGGAATGCAGCATAGCCACTGTCTTATTTGTTATGCAGCACAACCACTGTCTGATGTGTAATTCAGCACAAACACTGTCTGATTTGTGATGCAGCACAACCACTGTCTGATGTGTAATGCAGCAGCACAACCACTGGCTGATGTGTAATATAGCACAACCACTGTCTGATGTATAATTCAGCACAACCAATGTCTGATGTGTAATGCAGCACACCCACTGTTTGATTTGCTAAGCAGCGCTAACACTGTCTGATTTGCTATGCAGCTCAACCACTGTCTGATTTGTTATGTAGCACAACCACTGTTTGATTTGCTATGCAGCACAACCACTGTCTGACGTGCTATGCAGCACAACCACTGTCTGACGTGCTATGCAGCACAACCACTGTCTGATTTGTTGTGCAGCACAACCACTGTCTGATGTGCTATGCAACACAACCACTGTCTGATTTACTATGCAGCACAACCACTGTCTGATTTGCTATGCAGTACAACCACTGTCTGATTTGTTATGCAGCACAACCACTGTCTGATTTTCTATGCAGCACAACCACTGTCTGATTTGTTTTGCAACACAACTACTGTCTGATTTGCTATGCAACACAGCCACTGTCTGATTTGTTATGAAGCACAACCAGTGTCTGATTTGCTATGCAGCACAACCACTATCTGATTTGTTATGCAGCACAACCACTGTCTGATGTATAATGCAGCACAACCACTGTCTGATGTGGAATGCAGCATAGCCACTGTATTATTTGTTATGCAGCACAACCACTGTCTGATGTGTAATGCAGCACAAACACTGTCTGATTTGTTATGCAGCACAACCACTGTCTGATGTGTAATGCAGCAGTACAACCACTGGCTGATGTGTAATATAGCACAACCACTGTCTGATGTATAATTCAGCACAACCACTGTCTGATGTGTAATGCAGCACACCCACTGTTTGATTTGCTAAGCAGCGCTAACACTGTTTGATTTGCTGTGCAGCGCTACCACAGTTTGATTTGCTTTGCAGTGCTACCATTGTTTGATTTGCAATGCTGCGCTACCACTGTTTAATTTGCATTTAGCTACCAATCAGCAAGTGCTGCTCCTAAGCTTTACATTCTTGCTTTTCAAATACAGATACCAAGAGAATGAAGACAAATTGATAATAGGAGTTAATTAGAAAATTGCATAACATGTTATGCTTTTTCTGAATCATCATAGAAAAAATGTGGGTTTTATTTTCCTTTAACTAGCAATGGGATGGTGTGTAATCGGGCGGGGGGGGGCAGCAAAATGTATCCTCACCTGTGTGGCCAAAAATCCTAGCACCGGCCCTGTGTACAGCAGCAGATGCTACAGGTGGTACATTACAAGGAATCACACTACACATAGTAGCATGTTTGATAATTTATATAAGTAAAATATGTAACAAAATATTAAATATAGTATCTTAAATTTAAAAATCCCTATTCATTTATTATTTTTGAATTATGGATTTTTCCAGGCCTCGTGGACACTTATTTATATAAGAAGGGGCATGGCCATGGGTGGGCTCAATATCTAAGTTCAGCCTACCCTATTCCAATTGGCTGACATCCACCAGTGTTATAGTAATTTGGGTTAGAATCTCCGTGATAGGTTGCTTGCTATGACCAGCCATCAGGTACGGCTACTATTTAGAGAGTGCAAGTATAGTATGTCGCTAAAATGAATGCACTAAAACAGAAATATCATGGGATATAGGTCTGAGTGCTTCTATCTGTTAGGATGTTTTCATGTCTATGAGTCTATGCCAGTAACTTGTGTGTTTGTTTGTAAGTTTGTTTTTTTGTTTTGTTATTTTGTGATATTGAGTATGAATGGGATTTCATCAGCTGCCATTTTGCATGTTGGCCATAGGAGTGCACACCCGGTGTGCCAAGTGTGCCTTGGCACACCCTTATCACCCTGTGTGCAACAGCAGTACCGCAATGGCAATAACTTTAAATTAGGGCCTTTTAAAAAACAATCAGGGATCCCAGGCAGGAAAAATTATATACTAACCGTGGGACTAAAGCAGCATTTGAGAGTAGCGACACAGTCACACGGCTGGAGCTGCATAGTTTGCAAGTTAATGGAGCTGCAACACTGTAACACTAGACTCTAGACTGACTAGAGCAGCTGCACACAGTTCCTGCACGTCATACGAAGCAGCCACTAATATATATATAACTAAATGTAGACAGGTATATGGCTTTAAATAGGAGAGAGGTGTGTTTTTGTTTTTAATTGTTTAGCCAATAAGATAACACCATATGGTAATTAAATGTGCTTGGTGTAGTGGAACGTTAGGCTATGATTACGGCTTACAGCCGAAATGCGTAAGTCTGTTTCCACTACATCACCTTACTCATTTTATTGTCACCTTTCTGATGGACTATTTTTAATGGGCGAAATAAAGATCTTTGTTTTTAAAAGAGCGCTCTTTTCTTCTTTTGTGAATTATATATATATATATACAGGGAGTGCAGAATTATTAGGCAAATGAGTATTTTGACCACATCATCCTCTTTATGCATGTTGTCTTACTCCAAGCTGTATAGGCTCGAAAGCCTACTACCAATTAAGCATATTAGGTGATGTGCATCTCTGTAATGAGAAGGGGTGTGGTCTAATGACATCAACACCCTATATCAGGTGTGCATAATTATTAGGCAACTTCCTTTCCTTTGGCAAAATGGGTCAAAAGAAGGACTTGACAGGCTCAGAAAAGTCAAAAATAGTGAGATATCTTGCAGAGGGATGCAGCACTCTTAAAATTGCAAAGCTTCTGAAGCGTGATCATTGAACAATCAAGCGTTTCATTCAAAATAGTCAACAGGGTCGCAAGAAGCGTGTGGAAAAACCAAGGCGCAAAATAACTGCCCATGAACTGAGAAAAGTCAAGCGTGCAGCTGCCAAGATGCCACTTGCCACCAGTTTGGCCATATTTCAGAGCTGCAACATCACTGGAGTGCCCAAAAGCACAAGGTGTGCAATACTCAGAGACATGGCCAAGGTAAGAAAGGCTGAAAGACGACCACCGCTGAACAAGACACACAAGCTGAAACGTCAAGACTGGGCCAAGAAATATCTCAAGACTGATTTTTCTAAGGTTTTATGGACTGATGAAATGAGAGTGAGTCTTGATGGGCCAGATGGATGGGCCCGTGGCTGGATTGGTAAAGGGCAGAGAGCTCCAGTCCGACTCAGACGCCAGCAAGGTGGAGGTGGAGTACTGGTTTGGGCTGGTATCATCAAAGATGAGCTTGTGGGGCCTTTTCGGGTTGAGGATGGAGTCAAGCTCAACTCCCAGTCCTACTGCCAGTTTCTGGAAGACACCTTCTTCAAGCAGTGGTACAGGAAGAAGTCTGCATCCTTCAAGAAAAACATGATTTTCATGCAGGACAATGCTCCATCACACGCGTCCAAGTAATCCACAGCGTGGCTGGCAAGAAAGGGTATAAAAGAAGTAAATCTAATGACATGGCCTCCTTGTTCACCTGATCTGAACCCCATTGAGAACCTGTGGTCCATCATCAAATGTGAGATTTACAAGGAGGGAAAACAGTACACCTCTCTGAACAGTGTCTGGGAGGCTGTGGTTGCTGCTGCACGCAATGTTGATGGTGAACAGATCAAAACACTGACAGAATCCATGGATGGCAGGCTTTTGAGTGCCCTTGCAAAGAAAGGTGGCTATATTGGTCACTGATTTGTTTTTGTTTTGTTTTTGAATGTCAGAAATGTATATTTGTGAATGTTGAGATGTTATATTGGTTTCATTGGTAAAAATAAATAATTGAAATGGGTATATATTTGTTTTTTGTTAAGTTGCCTAATAATTATGCACAGTAATAGTCACCTGCACACACAGATATCCCCCTAAAATAGCTATAACTAAAAACAAACTAAAAACTACTTCCAAAACTATTCAGCTTTGATATTAATGAGTTTTTTGGGTTCATTGAGAACATGGTTGTTGTTCAATAATAAAGTTAATCCTCAAAAATACAACTTGCCTAATAATTCTGCACTCCCTGTATATATATATATATATATATATATACACACATTAACACATAAATATATATATATATATATATATATATATATTTAAATATATATAAGCATATACATATATATTTACTGAAAACACACAATTCATATAGACCACAATGTAAAGGCACTTTTCAGTGCCGTTTTTTTCTAACGCCCCACAGCTGCCAAATTTAGCCCCCCAAAACTGCCTGGTGTTTTTTTCTTTATGCCCCAGTGAAGCTAAAATATGTCTTACAGAACCAAGATTCCAACAATAAGCTTCAAAGTGAATGTTTGATTGTATGATGCATGCATAAAATAATTTATATCATTAAATGGCTAAAGCAAAGGTGATATGATAAACAAACCCGAGAGGATTTTCAATGGGCATATCCCTGATCTACAAAACAATGCAATTTTTGCTTTTTAAATATATATACTGTATATTGTGTGTGTGTGTGTATATATATATATATATATATATATATATATATATGTAGACAGCAGGCAGGCCAGCACTCACGGTTAACATTTCATCCACCCAGGGTGCTTCCATGGTATTGCAGGCAGGCCAGCACTCACGGTTAACATTTCATCCACCCAGGGTGCTTCCATGGTATTGCAGGCACTCTAATAAATGTATTAACCCCTAAAGCTAAGTCTAACCCTAACCCTAACACCCCCCTAAATTAAATATAATTTTAATCTAACAAAATTAACTCTAATTAACTAAAGTATTCCTATTTTAAACTAAATACTTACCTGTAAAATAAACCCTAATATAGCTACAATATAACAAATAATTTTATTGTAGCTATTTTAGGATTTATATTTATTTTACAGGCAACTTTGTATTTATTTTAACTAGGTACAATAGCTATAAAATAGTTAATAACTATTTAATAGCTACCTAGTTAAAATAATTACAAAATTACCTATAAAATAAATCCTAACCTAAGTTACAATTAAACCTAACACTACACTATCAATAAATTAATTAAATAAATTACCTACAATTAAATAAACTAAACTAAATTACAAAAAAAACAAAACACTAAATTACAAAAAATAAAAAAAGATTACAAGATTTTTAAGCTAATTACACCTACTCTAAGCCCCCTAATAAAATAACAAAGCCCCCCCAAAATAAAAAAAATTCCCTACCCTAATCTAAATTACAAAAGTTAACAGCTCTATTACCTTACCAGCCCTTAAAATGGCTTTTTGCGGGGCATGCCCCAAAGTAATCAGCTCTTTTGCCTGTAAAAAACCCCACAATACCACCCCCAACATTACAACCCACCACCCACATACCCCTACTCTAACCCAAACCCCCCTTAAATAAACCTAACACTACCCCCCTGAAGATCTCCCTACCTTGAGCCGTGTTTACTCAGCCGGGCACCGATGGACCAAAAGAGGGCATCCGGACCGGCAGACATCTTCATCCAAGCGGCATCTTCTATCTTCATCCATCCGGAGCGGAGCCATCTTCTTCCGGATCGGAACAGCCAATAGAATGCAAGCTCAATCTGATTGGCTGATTGGATCAGCCAATCGGATTGAACTTGAATCTGATTGGCTGATTCAATCAGCCAATCAGATTTTTCCTACCTTAATTCCGATTGGCTGATAGAATCCTATCAGCCAATCGGAATTCGAGGGACGCCATCTTGGATGACATTTATTCATTTAAAGGAATCTTCATTTGGCGAGTAGGCGTCGGTGAAGAAGGATGCATCCGTGTCGGCTGGAAGAAGATGGCTCCGCTCCGGATGGATGAAGATAGAAGATGCTGCTTGGATGAAGATGTCTGCCGGTCCGGATGTCCTCTTCTGCCCAGATAGGATGAAGACTTCTGCCGCTCCGGATGCCCTCTTTTGGTCCATCGGTGCCCGGCTGGGTGAACACGGCTCAAGGTAGGGAGATCTTCTGGGGGGAAGTGTTAGTTTTATTTAAGGGGTTTGGATTAGAGTAGAGGTATGTGGGTGGTGGGTTGTATAATGTTGGGGGGTGGTATTGTGTTTTTTTTAAAGGCAAAAGAGCTGATTACTTTGGGGCATGCCCCGCAAAGGCCCTTTTAAGGGCTGGTTAGGTAATAGAGATGTTAACTTTTGTAATTTAGATTAGGGTAGGGAAATTTTTTTTATTTTGGGGGGCTTTGTTATTTTATTAGGGGGCTTAGAGTATGTGTAATTAGCTTAAAAATCTTGTAATTTTTTTTATTTTTTGTAATTTAGTGGGGGGTTTTTGTAATTTAGTTTAGTTTATTTAATTGTAGGTAATTTATTTAATTAATTTATTGATAGTGTAGTGTTAGGTTTAATTGTAACTTAGGTTAGGATTTATTTTACAGGTAATTTTGTAATTATTTTAACTAGGTAGCTATTAAATAACTATTTTATAGCTATTGTACCTAGTTAAAATAAATACAAAGTTGCCTGTAAAATAAATATAAATCCTAAAATAGCTACAATATAATTATTCGTTATATTGTAGCTATATTAGGCTTTATTTTACAGGTAAGTATTTAGTTTTAAATAGGAATACTTTAGTTAATTAGAGTTAATTTATTTTGTTAGATTAAAATTATATTTAATTTAGGGGGGTGTTAGGGTTAGGGTTAGACTTAGCTTTAGGGGTTAATACATTTATTAGAGTAGCGGCGAGGTCCGGTCGGCAGATTAGGGGTTAATACTTGAAGTTAGGTGGCGGCGATGTTAGGGAGGGCAGATTAGGGGTTAATACTATTTATTATAGGGTTTGTGAGACGGGAGTGCGGCGGTTTAGGGGTTAATACATTTATTAGAGTAGCGGCGAGGTCCGGTCGGCAGATTAGGGGTTAATAAGTGTAGTTAGGTAGCGGCGACGTTGGGGGGGGGGGCAGATTATGGGTTAATAAATATAATATAGGGGTCGGGGATTTTAGGGGCAGCAGATTAGGGGTTCATAGGGATAATGTAGGTGTTGGCGGTGTGCGGTCGGCAGATTAGGGGTTAAAAGATTTTATTATAGTGGCGGCGATGTGGGGGGACCTCGGTTTAGGGTACATAAGTAGTTTATGGGTGTTAGTGTACTTTAGAGCACAGTAGTTAAGAGCTTTATAAACCGGCGTTAGCCCAGAAAGCTCTTAACTACTGACTTTTTTCTGCGGCTGGAGTCTTGTCGGTAGAGGGTGTACCGCTCACTTCAGCCAAGACTCTAAATACCAGCGTTAGGAAGATCCCATTGAAAAGATATGATACGCAATTGGCGTAAGGGGATCTGCAGTATGGAAAAGTCGCGGCTTGTAAGTGAGCGTTAGACCCTTTCCTGGCTGACTCTAAATACCAGCGGGCAGCCAAAAGCAGCGTTAGGACCCCTTAACGCTGCTTTTGACGGCTACCGCCAAACTCTAAATCTAGGTGTAAGTGTAAAGTTTAAGTGTCTATAAAACAATGGGGGCTGCCATGTTATTTTCTCTGCTGTGGCCAATTAGGGGCAGTTAGAAATAGGTCACTAGAGTGTGCAGCCAATGGCTGTGGGGAATATAACAGTGTTCTGCACTTCCATTTCTAACAGGAACTGGAACGCTAACAAATTCCAAAAAAGTATATTGAAGAGTTTTTTTATTTTTCAAAATAAAGCTTTATTGGCGAAATGTGAAAAATACAGGGCATTAATATGCTTACATTGCAAAGTCAGTTGTACAAAATTTCAAACACCTGTACAGTTAAGGTTTGATTATGTCATTTCGCAGATAGGAATTAGTTCAAATCAAACAGCATTAGAAAAAACTTCGTCAGATACCACAGAAATGTATACTGACTATATAACAATAACGTCTAACATCAGCTGCTTAGTGATACAAATTATAAATACATAGAAGATATCAGAAAGAAGGATAATCATAATTTCTCGAGTACAGATCACATGGTATTTATCGATTTTCAGCAGCTTACTCATATCACACTGCTGCCTATAATACTGTACTCCTAAAAAAAAAAGTAGATATCTAGAGAGGTAGAATAAGTGGGTAAGGGTTACAGGATGTAGAGATGAGGGAGGGAAAAGGGGAGGGGGGAAAAAAAAAAAAAAAAAAAAGGGGGGGGAAGGAGGAAACTCTTCCCCTTTAAACTGTGTACCAGCTCAGGCCATTGCGACACCTCGTTAATTCATAATCCTCTTCCCTCCCAGATCATTAGCATCATCTCATGTGTACCTAGTTTTCCTATTTTAAGGTAGTGGTATCTTTCGAGTCTCAGCAGGTCTGCCACTTTAGCTCTCCACTCTTGAACACTGGGGGTGGTTTGTTTTTTCCAATACATGGGAATCAAGCTTTTTGCTCCATTGAGCATCACCAGAAGAAGCCTATACTTATCTTCCCTCGTGATCTTAGGCAGCTGATGGTATAGTAAGTAACTTGGATTAGGAGGGATGATCACCTCGAGGACCCTACTCATTTCGGCCATTATGTCATTCCAATAAGGTGTTAGTAGGGGACAGGTCCACCAAATATGTAGTAGGGTGCCATTTTCTCCGCATCCTCTCCAGCATCCCCCATTTGTGTGGGGGTATATGTGTTTTAACCTTTGTGGGGTCAGATACCACCTGCTCATCAGTTTGTATTGTGTTTCTTGAACCCTAGCTGAAATTGAAGCTTTCTTTGTTTTGTCAAATATCTTGTTCCATTCCTTAGGTCCTATATCTAAGCCTAGCTCATTTTGCCAAGTCTGTGTGAAACCGGGAAGGTAGTCTTCTCCACCTTGCTGTAGTAATCTATAAATCTGAGAGATCAAATGAGAAGGGGGCGTGGTCGTTGTGCACAGAGTTTCAAAGTAAGTTCTGCGTCTAGTCAGATCTGACTTAGCTTTATGAGTGGTGAAGTAGTGCAGAGTCTGTGTCACTGTGAACCATGAGGTAAATGCCTCTCTGTTCCATTCAACTAGTTCTTCTTGTGACTTCAATTTGTCCCGAGTGAGTATGTTATATATTGCTGCTTCGCTTAAACTATACGTCTTGTTCGGGAGATTGAGTCTGGGCAGAAATTCCATCTCAGGATTTTCATTGAGAGATGTAATCGGTGAGGGTAGCGTAGAGACATAATTGGCATTTTTAAGTAGTTTATCCCAAATCGAGAATACCTCCTCGATCATTGGGTATAGACTGATCACTGGGGGTCTGTTATTAGCAGGGGTCCACGCGAGAGCTCCCACATTGCCCCTCTTTAGAATTACACCATCTATCTGTACCCATGCCTTTTGGGCCGAGTTGTGACACCACTCTACTAATCGCTGGAGGGATATAGCTGTGTGGTACATTCTTAAATCTGGTATACCTAGTCCGCCTCTATTCCGAGGTAGGAAAGTAGTTTTCCTGTTGATTCTCGGTTTCAGATCTCTCCGAATATAGGACTCTAGAGCAGACTGTATCTGATGAATAATGTGTGAGGCCATCGATAAAGGGATGGTTTGCATGACATATAGCACCCGTGGTAACACATTCATCTTGACCACCCCTATGCGCCCCAGCCAAGAGATGGTTTTATTTCTCCAGGACGATAGGTCCTTAAGGATTTCGTCTCTGATGTTTTTATAGTTCACATCCACTATCTCTTTTATGTTTGAAGTTAGATGAATACCAAGATATTTCAGTTTGCCCTGTGCTATTTTTATCGGCATGAGCCTTCCAACGCCTGAAAATCAGGGTGTGGAATTGTAACGTTCATAATCTCTGATTTGGTAGGGTTCAAAAGGAAGTTTGATACTGTGCCAAAGAGTGTGAACTCTTCTAAGGCCGCCGTCAGGGATCCCTTCACATCCGATATCATAAGTAAGACATCATCTGCGTACATGGCGAGCTTATGTTCATCGCCTCCCACCGGAATACCGTGTACATCTGGGTTTGCCCTGATCCTACTCGCTAAGACCTCAATTGTCAATGCGAATAAGAGAGGGGACAGGGGACATCCCTGCCTAGTCCCGTTGCGAATTGTAAAGGCGCCAGAAAGCACTCCATTCACCCTAACTCTAGCGTTCGGAGACAAGTACAAGGACATGATTCTGTTTATAAATTTGGAGCCCAGGCCGAATTTCTCTAGAGTGTGACGCATAAACACCCAGCTGACCCGGTCAAACGCTTTTTCTGCGTCTGTAGAGACCAGGGCCAGCGGGGTTGTGGTGATCTGAGCATGTGTTATAATCTGGAGGACCTTAAGGGTATTATCCCTTGCCTCACGTTTTGGAATAAAGCCCACTTGGTCAGTGGAAATCAGCTGCGGTAGGTATTTATTGAGACGATTGGCTATAACTTTCGCCAGGATCTTGATATCTGAATTTAGTAATGAGATAGGGCGGAAGTTCTCTGGTTTATTGTCAGGTTTGTTGGGTTTAGGGATGACTGTGATATGCGCTTCGAGCATGGAATGGGGTAAAACCGGGGAGTCAGACAATTGATTAAAAAGAGTCTGCAGTTCTGGTGCCAATATATCACCGAATGTTTTATAGTATTTGGTTCCAAATCCATCCGGGCCTGGGCTCTTCCCGGTTGCCAGATCTTTAATGGCTTGTTTAATTTCTGACAGCGTGAACGGAGACTCCAACGCTTCAGAATCTTGTTCAGAAAGCTGAGGGATCTTTACCCCTTCTAGATATTCCAGAATCTGTTGCGATTCTCGTGATCGGAGGAGGGGCTCGTCTCCTACATTAGGCATTCTCTGTATGTTATACAGGCCATCATAGTAGGATCCAAAGATCTCAGCGATTGACTTGCCATCCTCTCTCGATTCCCCGTCTGGGTGGATCATACTATATACATAGTGTTTGGTTTTTTTCCTCGCTATTGCTCTGGCCAGTAAGCGTCCGGCTTTATCTCCTTGTTCGTAAAACTGTTGCCTTAAAATTAAGGCCGCTTTTTGATAGTCTACTTGAAGGAACTTCATAAGTTCCGACCTCTCCTGAGCTAGAGTCTTGGTTAATGCGATATCAGTTGGCGTTCTTTTATGTGCTTGTTCAGCTGTTTCTACTGCATCAAGCAATCTGCGATATTTCTCTCTCCTTCTCCTGACTAGTCCAGCCTTTTGTTTGAGAAAGAGGCCTCTGATTGTACATTTATGAGCCTCCCAGATCACAGTGGTCTGGGAATCCGAATCTCTATGTATTTGGAAGTATTCTTTTAGAGCCCTTTCAACTTCCAGTTTAAATACTGGATCCTCCAGGAGAAGGTCATCCATCTTCCAGATGTAAGGTGTGGCCGGGACATTAGACCATAATACGGTACAAGTAACCGGGGCATGATCTGACCATGTAATGGGTAGTATTTTACTATTGGTGGAGAGTGTGAGTCCGATAGTGTCTGTTAACCAGTAATCTATTCTGGAGTATTTTCTATGTGGATGGGAGTAGAATGAATAGTTCTTGGCTGTGGGGTGGTGTATTCGCCAAATGTCATGTAGTGCTGCGTCCTTAATAGTAGTCAGTAATCGTTTAAGCGATTTATGGGGGACGCTGGAAAGTCCATCGGAGGTGTCAAGGGTTGGATCCAGGGAGATGTTTAAGTCCCCACCCAAGAATAGAATCCCAGATTGGACCTCAAGCATTTTGTGGATTACTTTTTGGAAGAAGACCTGCTGAGATTGATTCGGGCAGTAAACGTTAACTAAAGTTAGATGTCTGTTGTATAGTGAGCCTGTGAGAATCAAGTATCTACCTTCTGGGTCTCTGCATATTTGTGCAAGTTTGAAAGGTATGTCTGCACTAAAAAGGACACCTACCCCATTTTTTTTCTGGGGGCCTGAGGCAAAAAAGGCAAGTGGATATTGTCGGCTAAACCAGCGGGATTCATGACCTATTGCGAAGTGTGTTTCTTGGAGGTAGATGATGTTACCTCCCTGTCTATGTAAGTCTCTCATTACCATAGAGCGTTTAGCTGGGCTGTTCAGGCCTTTTGCATTTATAGAAATTAATTCAATGGGACGAGATACTATTCCTAAGCGCTGGTTCGCCATTTTTCCCTATTCTTTTCAGAAGGGAAGAGAGAAAAAAAAGAAAAAAAAAAGGAGGGGGTAGAGGAATATGATAAGGAGGGAGGTAGAGAGAACAGAGGGGATAGAGGGAGAGTAAGAGAGAATAGATGAAAGTTAGAAGGATGAATACGTAAAATCTAATCTGAT
The DNA here is from genome assembly GCF_027579735.1 of Bombina bombina. NCBI lineage: Eukaryota > Metazoa > Chordata > Amphibia > Anura > Bombinatoridae > Bombina > Bombina bombina. The sequence goes on along the minus strand of NC_069504.1, from coordinate 768,724,574 downwards.
AGTGTGAAGAAACCAATCTGTTAAGAAAGAACAGATAACAACAATAAACAGTAAAAGCAGGGGTAGTGTTCCCCGCCTACTTACACTACATATATATTACTTAGAAAAGATGAACAACAGTAATAAGTGCATTTAATGATAGCATTTTCACGACCTACCCACCATATCTCTATGTGTGCGCTCCTGTGTTGAATCTCTTATCGGATGTCAGGGGGGGACCTAACATAAAATCAGTAGTCTATGTGTTGAAGAGGTCCTTGTCTCTTCTATACCTTGGTGATTTAGGTGATTGTTTTTAGGTGTTCTCTGAACTTGTGGCCAACCATGTTGTTCTTGTCTAACTGTGCGCTTATTGGATGCTTTCTACTTCGAGTAGGCAAAAGGCGTCTATTAAGATTGGTCGAGAGGTATCTGAATAAAGGGAGGCCCAATTTTTGTAGCACCTCTGCTTTCCACTGATTTGATTTAGGAGCACAATAGGATTATTATACTATGATGTCATCTCCCTCTGCTCTAGTCTGTTAATTTAGGGAGCTAAGATATATTTTCCCCCTTTTCTAACAACTCCTAATAATTATTTAGATAAGCATAAATGTTACTCCACATATTTAGAAAGAGACTTAGATTAAGGACTTCCTGTGATTGCTCTAGAAGGGTCTTACTGTAGAACCTATACTTTGTAACCCAATGTGTTTTCATTGACAGATTAAATTCTATAAGCCTTATGCTAGCTGGTGTGTTCCAATTAGGCTTTGAGTGCTGATCTATCTGAGTCAAGTGATCCGTGTTTCAATCAAACCTTACTAATACACGGGGGTGATGTGATTGTAGTTCTAGACTCTAACTTTGAAACGTGAGGCAATGTCAGGTAATAATTCAAACATGTGTAGATGCTACAAGACATTATTAGTACAAGAACCACATACATTTATCCAGTACTGCTAACAGTATAATTCTTTGGATTGATCACATGGGTTGGGGTCAGTCTACTCTTGAGACAGACCCAGGCACCTCTGCTCCCCACTGGTTTGTCTTATGGACTTGATATAATTATTAATATTAATATAATCCACTCTAATCCCTAGAACCATGAGCAACAAAATACAATTATCCATACATGTGCAGTTATAACAGAACAACCTAAGTATAGGGAATACATGTATTCATCTATCATTATTACCAGTATAGTTCTAAAGATTGATCACATGGGCTATTATCAGTCAAGTCTTGAAGTAATTTAAAACACCATTAGATCATAACTTATCTGAGACGATTCTCAATGTCCAGGATATTGCAACCCAGGTTCAGGACTGGTGCTAGGATAGGTAGGTCACAGCATAAAAATGTTAAAGAAAAAGAATGTTCCTTATAATTCTTCTGCGGATTGCTACAAGCCACTGGGTTCTCCATCAGCTGGGCCCTCTGGGGCCACGGGAGCCTTTACAGGAAGTCTTATGTTAAGATCCAGTGCCTGGTTGAAGTAAGGGAGGTCAGCTGGGTTCTTGAGGACATGTGTGACATTATTTTTTGTGACCATGAGGGTGGTGGGAAATCCCCATCTGTATGGGATTCTATTAGCTTTCAAGACAGAGGTAACAAATCTGAGGTCTCTCCTCTTTTGGAGAGTAGTTGGGCTTAGATCTGAGTACACTTGTAGCTCCACGCCTCTAAATTCTATATGTTGCTTATTTCTAGCCAGTTTAAGCACTTCTTCTTTTTCTTTAAAGGATAGCAATTTTAAGATGATGTCTCTAGGTGGAGCCCGACCAGGGGGTTTAGGGCGCAGCGCCCTATGCGCTCTTTCAATCTGGATCTCAGGGCCTACAATATCATTTCTAAGATATTTGACAAAGTCTTGGATATATTCCTGAATAGCAGGGGGTTCAATTGATTCTGGAACTCCTCGCAGTCTGAGGTTGTTCCTCCTACTGCGATTCTCAAGGTCTTCAATTCTATCTAATAGCGTGTGTACAGTGCTCTCTTGTGCTTGTAAAAAGCTGGCTTGATGTTGTAGGTCAGAGTTGAGTGCCTCATGTTTTTCCTCTACTTGAGTTACTCTGCGGTCAACAGCTGAAATGTCTTGTTTAAGTTCATGAAACATAGATTTGAATTCCCTCATGGCCTCTTTTATGTCTGCTTTGGAAGAAAGAAGCTTTATATCCTCTTTAGTCACACAGTTTTGGTGGGTAGACATTGTTTCAGAATTATGAATCTGTGCTGTTACTCCTTTCTGGTGTGTCTCAGGCCTCCCTAGGGGGGTTGCAGGATCATTTGCTATTAAAAAGTTGTCCATCACGGTAGTTTGGGAATTCTTAGGCAGTCTGGTTTGTCTTCTATTAGACATTACATAGGCACCCTCAGACTGAACCTTATGCGTCTAGATTGGTGAGACAGACCCAGCAGTAGGTGATTACAAACAGGGATATCGCTGTGAAGTAGCAGTGTTAAATTATATGCTGCCTGTATATTACTATAAGTGGTTGTATTTCTTTCTTCAGATCTAAGGCACTAGAGTTGTTGGGGAGATCTGTTGGATAGGCCCTGTTTTGTGCTGTATATGGTTTATCAGATTTTCTATGTGCGTGGTGCGCTTATCAATTTTGCGGCCTACTCAGGTGTGGCTATGACAGTTCCACTGTTCCCTTGTGATAAGCCTCCACCACAGGGTCCATAAAAATAAATCCGGTAAGGGTATTAAAGTTCAGTACCTTATAAATAGAAGACAGTGATCCCTTCTACTGCGTGGCCCTTCACAGAAGTCTGGCGAAGCGATCTTGCCTGGGCCCGTTCTGCTCTCAGACCAAGGCTCTGTCACGTTTGTTGCTCGGGGTCACTGTGAAGGAGGCTGGTGTCCGGTGAGTGTGCCCTCTTAATCGTAGCTTGTATTTAGGCTCATTTAACTCAGCCGTTATATCCCACGCTGCGTATGTACAGCGCCTAGGCTCACCTCCGCCGAGGACAGCTCCGGGGTTGCGATAGTACCGTTCGGTTCCGGTGCTATACTGCTACTTTCTTGATCCGTTGCTAATTCGGTGAGGCTCAAAGCTGTGCAGGGGTGTCTGAGTGTATCCACTACCTCCGTGTATGTTCAGGCCCAGCAATGGCGGTGCCGCGATCGAGTGCGGCTAAGCAGTGTATGAAGTAGCCACAAAGTTGTTAAAGGTGTCTCCAATTAGAGGATTAGCATTAGGATGATAGAAAATGCTAATTTCTGCTTAAGGTTATAAAGTTTATGCACTTATTTTAGTGTAAGCTCGGCAGGGACATCAGAGCTTTTTTAGAAAGCAGCCATGTTCAGCTATGGCCAGGCTCCGCCCCCCTTGAAGAGTTTTTTTTATGTATATATATATATATATATACAGTATATCATTTTAACTTACAATCTCCATTTTAAGAATAAATTATAATTGTATTACGTACCTTTCCTGCACCCCATTGGGAGTGTAATTTCTTCTGCTGACTACTTAGGCTTATCAGAAGCTTAGACTTCAGTATAGAAACTTTCAGTATAGGTGGGGATACCACAGGCTAAATCAGCTATTTCAAATGCCAAAATAGGGGTAGAGGAGATGCTTGTAAACAATTAAATACACTTTTTGGGTGAACTGTCCCTTTAACTAATGAGTATTAATACAATAATATGAGCTGTGTTTTAACAAACATTTTGTGACCTAGACCCAGCATAAGATTAAGTTTGCTGGGGCAGGGTCACAATTAGGCTTAATTACATTTTAGAGGCCTGTGACAGCAGAAGATAGATTAAAATGCAGTGGGTCAGTGTCTTGGTTAGGGTTAAAGGGCTCTAGTTTAATTTGTTTTTGTGGTGCATTCATTGAGACAAACAAAATAAATATCCATGTTTCGCTAACGAATTTGCATTTGTAAGAAAATGATTGCACATGCCTTGTTGCAAATGTTGTCAGTAAACTGCTGTAACTTTTTCACAACATAAATCTTAAGACACATTATTTTGAGTAATCCTTCTTTGGACACACAGTGTATGGCGGCCTTGGTTACCGCAATATTTTGGGCCCATTTTTAAGGAGTGTGCTCTTGTCTCCATTCCACCTCCCAAGCAATAATGTGATTTGTTTTAAGGGTAGTATTATCTTGCAGGAGGCATTTATAATGTGTCATGGTTTGTACAACTGGAGGCAAATGGCCCATCTTGACTCCTATTGGGTCAAACTTTGGAGATTTTCCCTGCGGAAACCCCAAGCCCACATCATGGACCTCAATCTGAGCAAGTCGAAGTGGAGTTTTGGAGGGATATCTGCTTGTTTCAGTAAATCTATCTGGTTGAAGGGATGGCCCTCTGAATAGAGATTGTCAACTTGGTGGAGAGATGTTAGCCTCCAATGCAGAAATGTATATTGGGTAGGCCTTGAAGTAGACCAACTATTGAGTGTACTGGGGATGGGTGGGGGCAATTAATGAGTTATGGCGTAGTTTAAACCAGGCCATCTGGCATCCTCTGCCCAGTAAGTTTGAAATAACCGGCTGATTTGTACAGTGAGGAGGGATCCATAGTATGTCACCAAGCTCTACATAGGCCGGTAAGGAGGCCTGTTCCAGTTCCCGCCATCTAGTGGGGGGTAAGTTGGCACACCAAGCCGACACATGGGAGATCATGGCAGCCTCATGATATAATCTAATGTTTGGGAGTCCAATGCCTCCTCTATCCACAGGGTTTTGGAGAATGCATGCCGCGACTCTTGGTCTCTCATTATCCCAGATGTAGTTGTTAATTAACGCCTGGAATTTAAGTATGGTAAAAAAAAACAAAAAACACTTTTTGTCACATGGATAAATATATCACTAACATTAAAGTTAACTCTCTGGCTATGCCTGCCAAACAAAAGGATAAAAGAGTGCGAACATCTGAAACACATTTAGAGAATCCTAATGAGTTAGCATTACATAAAATTGACACACAACCACTTGTAACTCAGATTTCTGAGATTTGTTTACCACAATTTGAATAGCTAATTATATAAACAAGAGCAAAATATAGAGGATAAAAGTAAAACATTGAGAATATTGCAGGATAAAATCCATGAATTAGAAGACCGTTCACGCCGAAATAATTTAAAAATTATTGGCCTTCCAGATAATGGTGACTTTTCAGATTTGATGGCTTTTGCGAGTTCCACACTACCATCTGCGGTGGATATACCACCAAATAATCCCCCAATACTAGTTGAAAGGGTCCATAGGTTGGGCAGAATTAGAGATAGTCAAAGGGAAAAAAACTATAACAGGCCAGTGATGGTTAAATATTTAAACTACCAAGACAAAATGAACATATTAAAACTCTACAGGAAAATTGGAGGCCTATACGTTAAGATACTAATCTTTCAGGATTATTCTAGCGAAACTTCACTTAAAAGGAAAGAGTTGGCTCTGTTTTGCACTAATTAATTAACGCAGGCCTGAAAGCCAGACTTATATATCCGGCTAAGATAATTGTAGAGGAAGCAGATGGTAATGTAATTATAACCAATGAGGCAGACGCTAGAGAATTTTGTAAAAAAAAATGAGGGTGCTCTAATTTGGGGCTAGGAAAACATATCCTTGATATTTGAATATAGATGCTTTACTGACCTGAATTTTTTTTTAACTTATTTGTGTCTTTTTCTTTTTTATCTTTTTTTATTCCCTTTGCTGTCTTGTTTAGACAAAATCGAAAGACAAGTATATTAAAACTAGGGAAAGGGTTTAGTTACTGGTTCTGGAACACTCCAGAAATAAAATTTTATGCAAATGTAATGGTGCTTGTATTACAGCTGTCAGTCTTGGATTTGATGAGCGAGTTGGGATGTGTTGGGTTCTTTCTTTTTATTTTATTTTTTTATTTTTTCTCTCTCCTCTTTCCCCCCTTCCTCTCCTTCTTCCCCACCCCCAGCCCTGGTCCAATTCTGTGCTTCTCAGCGGGTGCAAACAGCGGTAAGGAATAGTATTTTACAGGATTAGATGAGGAAAATCAAGATTATTTCTTGGAATATAGGGGGAATAACGTCACCCCAAAAAAGGAAGCTGATAATTAAGTATTTGGCAAGTTTCGCCCTGATATTGTCCTATTACAGGAGACCCATTTAAAAAAGGCAGAAGCAGAAAAACTTAAATGTAAATGTTTTGGCCAAGTTATTGCTTCGGATTGCTCCAGGAGGAAGAGGGGCGTTGCTGTTTTATTTAAAGGACCAGTCAACACAGTGGATTTGCATAATCAACAAATGCAAGATAACAAGACAATGCAATAGCACTTAGTCTAAACTTCAAATGAGTAGTAGATTTTTTTAATGACAATTTTAAAAGTTGTCTTTTTCCACTCCCCCTGTACCATGTGAAAACCATCAGCCAATCACAAATGCATACACGTACCATGTGACAGCCATCAACCATTCAAAAATGCATACACGGGGGGGGGGGGGGGGCGGGTCCGAACACCGACCAAGATGGCTGCTTTTTAATTTCGTCTGAGTTCTGGAGCAGTTAGATCCGTTGTCTATCACTCCTCAGACCGACAACCCAAATCCTACCACACTGCTGATTCATAGAATTACACCTAAGGAACAGATTTATATGTTTCTTTTTTCTCTACACTTCGAACTTTAGCCTAGCAGACCGGAATAAGTGAGGTGCGCAGCGGAGGCCTAATCATTGGCCTGCACCCTCATTTACCCTCCCGATTCCTGAAATATCAGGCAAAACAGCTATATATGCTGTCATAAATTTCTGGAACACAGAGACATTCCCTATTACTTTATACCCTATCGAGAACAATACTGCGTAATCCAGCTATGGAAGGGTTATATTATGCAATACAGGCCATGCTGACAGACTTCGAGACTCAGATGCGCAAAGCTATAGGGGACGCACTGAGACCACTGAGCCAGGGAATACCCGACTATGCCTTGAGTTGCCAGGAGTCTGTAACCGATCGCACTGTGAAGGTAGGCTTCTGCTGGCAAGATCCAGAGAGAGACGACATCACGGCCGACCAGACCTATCCCTTGAGGGGCCAGGAGAACAGCTCCATAGATGTGTACAAATTTTTGGATAATCCTACATCGCAAAAATTCTTGATCACTGTGAGACAACTGACCGCAAAGGAGGCGACTAGGGCTAAAATTGGTATGCGTACCTTGCCTACCAGATTAGAGAGTGCACATCATATCCAGGACATCGGTGTCAAGATGAAGCCACCTCCGGTATTTTTGGAGCACCGGGGCTTAAAAAAGAGGACCTGGGTGAAGTAGTTACGGGTGAAACTCGTGCACTATGCAGAACACAATGAGGACGTAATAAAGAATATGGCTACGGATCTCCACTCTACACATAAATATTCCACTTTGTGCAGCATGATATCAAATGGCAGAGACTTGGCTTTTGACGAACTTGAAAGCAGCTTGTGCCAGCTTTTTGATCCGGGGGGTCCGGGCTGAGGTTTGGGGTGGTCGGATCACACTGCATAGGTCCGGTCAGATGAGCTATCTTTTCCCCTTCATTAGTCCGGCCTCAATTCAGCTTTAATCTTTTACCTTTCGGTAGCTGTCCCCTGGATCTGGCACTCAGAACTACAATGGAGGCTCTCACTGGGACACTGTTTGCAGTGTTAGCTGCGAGGTACTTATTACGCAACTATTTTCCGTTTCACACTAAAGCTCTTCTCATTTTATTATGTAAGAGTCCCTTGCATCAGCTGTCTCCCAAGGGAGCTATATTAGTCTGTCAGGTTATGGGTAATGTGGGGTAACATGTAGGGATGTGTATGTGACGATCAGACCTGTAGACGTTAAACTGTACATGTCATTCTTGGGTCAGACCGTCTACATATTGTATATTTATGTTGCCATTGACTGCCTCATTTTATGATGCACGGATAATGATAGACTACTGCATACCTAGGGGCCACGACTCTGCTAGGTACTTACCCTATACTATATTTGTAGAATTAGCTAGTATTGTCAGTTTCTGTTCCATAGAGTATCACATCTACATTATTATCATAAAATTATATTACACTCCACCCCAAATCATATAGACTAATCATCTCCTAAGAGGTCCTTCATGTGTTATATGTATCTCATAAAGGTATACACCTATATTTCAGCATATACCTGCTTAATTTATTCTACCTGGGGTTTTGGATGGCTGCAGGCCACACAATCTTGTTGAGACCGATATTTTATTCCCCCCTAGAGACTCATAGCGTAAGATGGGCAATTAGAGGGTATTTCAATACTAGGTTTGATTTTCTACCCCTTACTAAAGAGTATGTGCTTTGTGTGATTTATATCTTAGTTTGGCTCTTATTTGGATCTATAATGTCTGTTTACAAACACCCTATCATGTTGCTTACAGTTCCTCTCACAACATGTATCACATTAAGTTATTTCAAGCAGATGTGTCATCCATATCCTCCACTCCTGTAAAACAGAAATTTAAAACTCTTTGTCTCCCATGTAGTGGTTTCCCTGAACCTGAGTAACCTAGATATACTAGTTGAGGTTTGACAGGGTTATTCCTTAACAACCAATCCTTAGACTCCATCTTAATGTATATGTCCTTGCACAAGGCGGGAACAGACACCCAAGTAAATGCTGAGAAAGGCCTAATTCCATTGAGTTATTGTCAATAATGCTGTTACAGTTATATATTTACTTTGTTTTCACAGTTAAGGGTTAAAATATAAAAGGAGGAAGTTATTTGAGACCCAAAAGCGGTTTCTCTTGTTTAGGAAAGATCTCCTATATTTTGGTTCTACTGCAACTTGGTCCAAAAGTGGCCTTATGGGACATTCAGGAGGTCTACTGAACAGTTGGCATTTAGTCAATCCACTGTACCTGGGACAATCTCTTTTAGGAATCTATACTGTATAAAAACTCCATACATTGTAATATCTGTATTCCTTTAATGATAATGTTATAGTGCTTTACAGTTCTTGTTTGCTCTATGTATGTATGCCTCACTCTATTCCTCAATAAAAATAAAATAAAAAATAAAAATAAAAAAAATGCATACACACTTATTCTTGCACATGCTCAGTAGGAGCTGGGAACTCAAAAAGTTTAAATATAAAAATACTGTGCACATTTTGTTAATGGAAGTAAACTGGAAAGTTGTTTAAAATGGCATGCTCTATCTGAATCATGAAAATTTAATTTTGATTGAGTGTCCCTTTAATAAAGAGTTTGACTATAGTATTCAGAAAATTCAAATAGACACAAATGATGGATAACTCTTTCAATTGAGGCCTTTAAGGCTAAGTATATATTATGTAATGTTTACGGCACCAATAATACAGACCAGTCTTTTGGGGATAATATTATTGCCAGACTTTGTGTAAAATCTGAACAAAATATAATACTTGCTGGTGATTTTAATTTAGCACCAATCTCTTCTCTGGATCGATTCTCACCCAAACAGAATTGTTTGGCTCCCCAGAAATCTAAGATCTTTTTTCAAATATGCAAAAACTTAAAGTTACATGATATATAGCGCATTCAACATCCTGATAGCAAAGGCTATACCTGTGAGTCGCACGTGCACAGATCCTTTTCAAGGATATATTTTTTTCTAGTCTCCGACCCTTTTCTCAGAGATGATACTAAGGCAGAGATACATGAGATTGCATTATCAGATCATGCCCCAGTGTCATTGGTGATTGGAGCTCGTTCAGTTCAGACGGCTACATTGAATAATTTTTATTTCCCAAAACACCTGATACACAGTGTACCTTTTCAGAACTGGCTTCAAAATAAATGGCGAGAATATAGTATTAATAATCAAAGCTACGCAGATAAAATCGAGGTGTTTTGGGAAGCTGCAAAAGCGTATCTTGGGGGGAGATAAAAGCCTACATGATTATGGTTAGAAAGAAGATTAAGGCACACAAATTACAATTGGCGAATATGGTAACGAAGACAAAAATATATAAATATCCCACTTAGGAAACATTGGGACAAATACAAAGTAGCTAGACAAGATAGGGATTTATTCCTCAGCACCAAAATAAACAATGAGGAAATTAGAATGAACGTATTATATGCCGGTCGATATGGTAAGTCTGCTAAGTATCTTGCAAGGTTAGATAGGAGTAGAAAGAAGAAGAATATAATTGAGAATGTCACCATGGGAGGCCAGAGTTACTCACAATCTATTGATATTCAAAAGGTTTTTTTAGACTTCTATAAGAACATATATTCTGCCAAAGCAATAGATGTTCACAGTAACATGTTCTTCTGGGGGAAGATTACATGTCCTAAGGTTACACCAGAACAGGCTGAATTAATTAATGCTCCTATATCCCCAGACGAAGTTCTAAAAGCCATAGAAGAAACCAAATTAGGTAAGGCCGCAGGACTGGATCAATTACCGGCAGAGTTTTATCGATTACTTAAGTCGGAGATTGTTCTCATACTGACATGTTTGTTCAATGAATATTTTTATGGTGGAAAGGCAATGTCACAGTTTTTCTTGGCGTCAATCATCACCCTTATCTTAAAAAAAGATAAAAATCCTTCAGATCCCTGGTCATATAGGCCTATTTCTTTGCTGAACACAGACTACAAATTACTTACTTCTATAATAGCCAATAGATTAAAAAAACAATACTGGAAATCATACACCCAGATCAATTGGGGTTTATGATTAATAGATCCCCTACCAAGAATATTCAGAAAACATATATGATGCTGGAATACTTTTCGAATAGGTCACATCGAGACAAACTTGTACCTAAACAGGACCTTGCTATGGTGATGGTTGACGCCGAGAAGGCCTTTGACTCTATAATCTGGGAACATCTATATAACGCCTTGACCAACTTTGTTTTTTTTGGGAACCTAATAAATTTTATTAAAACCATATATAACTATTCGGTTTCGGCGATCTTGGTCAATAATAGTCAGACCCCTTTCTCCCCCCTCCTTTTTAATATAGCCATAGAGGCATTAGCAATCTATTTATGACAACTAGAACTAGAAGGAATAAATTTCGGGAGTCAAAAATGTGTGTTATCACTTTACGCTGATGATTTGCTATTATACTTTAAATACACTAGTTTAACTATACCAATAGCTTTGAGGTCATTGAATCTATTTAGTGCAATCTCAGGATATAAGGTTAACACTACAAAAACAGAGATTTTGTGGATTCATAAAAACAAAGATAGTCTGAAACATCACAACTTAAAAGAGGTTGAGAGCTTTAGATTCTTGGGAATTAAATTACATAGCGATCCAAATTTGTGGTATAAATTGAACTTTACACCTTTTTTTTCACATATAGCATCAAAATTACAACGTTGGACTTTCTTTCCGATCCCATTATCAGCTAAAGTAATGTTGATCAAAGCTATTCTTTTCCCCCAAATAACATATATCAGGAATAATCTCCCTTTATATATTAAGGATAAAGATATTAGGACTTTTAACCAGGCATGTGCCAATTTTTTCTGGAATAAGACTAGACACATGTTTGCGATCGCAAACTATCACAGTCTAAGAAATTTGGGGGTCTAGCATTTCCTGATATAAGGGCTTACAATATCGCCATATTAGCACGGTATGGGGTCGATTGGCTTCTTTCTCATAATCATTTGACTAACTCAACAATTGAAGAGAGCATCATACAACCATTCTCTCTTAAAGCAATATTACACTGTCCGCATTCGCAACTGCCGGATAGTATTAAGATAACCACTAGTTTTTAATGTGGTCAAAGCCTGGCAACAACTATGTGGTCATTTGCAGATTAATTTCCACATGTCCGTCTTTCTGCCAGTTAAAGGAAACCCTGAATTTCTTCCAGGGTGTCAGTACCCGATTTTTAAAAGTTGTTCAGAGAAAGGTTTAACTAGATTAATACAACTTTTTGATGAGAGGTTCAATTTGAGAACGTTTGAGGATATTGTTGTTGAATATAACTTACCAAATAAGAGTTTTTATGCATATTTGCAACTTCGACACTTTATAAACAAAAAATTACAGACAGGAAATTGGTCGGAAAATTTTGAAATAATCGGGGATTATATCAATATATATAGACAAGGGAATCAATCAATATCTCTACTGTATAAGATTCTCCTGGCAAAGCAAGGTCAATTAAACGTAGAGCAGTTTTTATTATACTGGTCTAAGTATTTTGAAGAGATCAATCATGTTAATATCAAGAAGGGTATTAGGTGGTTAAACGCAGCTCCCCTTCGCTCCTCCTGGAAGGAATCACCTTTAAAGCTCCTTAATAATGCTTATATCTCACCAAAAAGACTAGCTAAGTGGACACCAGGACAAATAGGCTCTTGTTACAAATGGCATATGCCTGTAGCTGATTTGCTCCACTGTTTCTGGTATTGCCCTAAAATAAGACAATTTTGGCAGAAATTAAACTTTTGGTTAAACAAACATCTACTAGATAATTTTTTCTTTGTACCAAGAAGAATCCTTTTGTTAGATACATAGGGGCCTAGTTATCAAGCCGTCAACCTCAAATACGCTGGAATTCCGCAGCGTATTTGTGGCGAGGCTGATACGCCTTAGTTATCAAAGGCTCGAGACCGGCAAAAGTAGAATTTTGTGACGTAAGCTTCGATCCGCCGGACTCAGTCTGACACAGAACGATTCTTACGTCACTCCAGATGTTCCGCACACAAGTGCGGCACATTCTCACTACTTTTGCTATTTATCAAAAAACTAGCAGGTACGCTCGGCACTTTTACGGCCCAGCGTACCTGGTTTTCAATCCGCCACCCCTGGAGGCGGCGGATCCCATAGGAATCAATGGGAGTCTGACCATAGCGAAAGTACAAGTTCGCTGCTGACAGACATCCCATTGATTCCTATGGGAGATGTCTGCACCTAACACCCTAACATGTACCCCGAGTCTAAACACCACTAATCTGTCCCCCCTACACCGCCGCAAATAAAATAAAGTTATTACCCCCTAAACCGCCGCTCTCGGAGCCCGCCGCAAGCTACTCTATACATATTAACCCCTAAACCGCCGCTCCCGGAACCCACCGCAACTATAATAAATGTATTAACCCCTAAACCGCCGCTCCCTGAACCCGCCGCAACCTATATTAAATGTATTAACCCCTATCCTGCCCCCCCTACACCGTCGCCACCTATAATAAATTTAATAACCCCTAATCTGCCTCCCCTACACCGTCGCCCCCTATAATAAATTTATTAACCCCTATCCTGCCCCCCACTACACTGCCGCCACTGTAATAAAATTATTAACCCCTAAACCTAAGTCTAACCCTAACCCTAATGCCCCCCTAACTTAAATATTAATTAAATAAATCTAAATAAATTAACTCTTATTAACTAAATGAATCCTATTTAAAACTAAATACTTACCTTTAAAATAAACCCTAATATAGCAACAATATAAATAATAATTATATTCTAGCTATCTTAGGATTTATTTTTATTTTACAGGTACCTTTAAATTTATTTTAACCAGGTACAATAGCTATTAAATAGTTATTAACTATTTAATAGCTTACCTAGCTAAAATAAAGAGAAATGTACCTGTAAAATAAATCCTAACCTAAGTTACAATTACACCTAACACTACACTATACTTTAATAAATTATTCCTATTTAAAAATAAATACTTACCTGTAAAATAAACCCTAAGATAGCTACAATATAATTAATAATTATATTATAGCTATCTTAGGATTTATATTTATTTTACAGGTAACTTTGTATTTATTTTAGCTAGTTAGAATAGTTATTAAATAGTTATTAACTATTTAATAACTACCTAGCTAAAAGAAATACAAAATTACCTGTAAAATAAATACTAACCTAAGTTACAATTAAACCTAACACTACACTATCATTAAATTAATTAAATAAACTACCTACAAATAACTACAATTAAATACAATTACATAAACTAACTAAAGTACAAAAAATAAAAAAAGCTAAGTTACAAAAAATAAAAAAATAAGTTACAAACATGTTAAAAATATTACAACAATTTTAAGCTACTTACACCTAATCTAAGCCCCCTAATAAAATAACAAACCCCCCAAAATAAAAAAATTCCCTACCCTATTCTAAATTAAATAAAGTTCAAAGCTCTTTTACCTTACCAGCCCTTAAAAGGGCCATTTGTGGGGGCAAGCCCCAAAGAAAACAGCTCTTTTGCCTGTAAAAGAAAAATACAACCCCCCCCACATTAAAACCCACCACCCACATACCCCTAATCTAACCCAAACCCCCCTTACAAAAACCTAACACTAATCCCCTGAAGATCATCCTACCTTGTCTTCACTCAGCCGAGCAGCGATGGAACCGAAATGGACATCCGGAGCGGAAGAAGTTAATCCTCCAAGCGGCGCTGAAGAAATCTTCCATCCGATGAAGTCATCATCCAGGCGGCGCTGAAGAAAAGTCTTCGATCTGGCCGATGTCATCTTCAAAGAGGCGCTGAAGAGGTCTTCTATCCGGGCGAAGTCATCTTCCAAGCCGGGTCTTGAATCTTCCTTCCGCCGACGCGGAACCTCCTTCTTCACCGCCGGACTACGACGAATGACGGCTCATTTAAGGGACGTCATCCAAGATGGCGTCCCCTCAATTCCGATTGGCTGATAGGATTCTATCAGCCAATCGGAATTAAGGTAGGAAAATTCTGATTGGCTGATGGACTCAGCCAATCAGATTCAAGTTCAATCCGATTGGCTGATTCAATCAGCCAATCAGATTGAGCTCGCATTCTATTGGCTGATCGGAACAGCCAATAGAATGCGAGCTCAATCTGATTGGCTGATTCCATCAGCCAATCAGATTTTTCCTACCTTAATTCCGATTGGCTGATAGAATCCTATCAGCCAATTGGAATTGAAGGGACGCCATCTTGGATGACGTCCCTTAAAGGAGCCTTCATTCGCCGTAGTCCGTCGGTGAAGAAGGAGGTTCCGTGTCGGCGGAAGGAAGATTCAAGACCCGGCTTGGAAGATGACATCGCCCGGATAGAAGACCTCTTCAGCGCCTCTTTGAAGATGACATCGGCCGGATCGAAGACTTTTCTTCAGCGCCGCCTGGATGATGACTTCATCAGATGGAATATTTCTTCAGCGCCGCTTGGAGGATTAACTTCTTCCGCTCCGGATGTCCACTTCGGTTCCATCGCTGCTCGGCTGAGTGAAGACAAGGTAGGATGATCTTCAGGGGATTAGTGTTAGGTTTTTGTAAGGGGGGTTTGGGTTAGATTAGGGGTATGTGGGTGGTGGGTTTTAATGTTGGGGGGGTTGTATTTTTCTTTTACAGGCAAAAGAGCTGTTTTCTTTGGGGCATGCCCCCACAAATGGCCCTTTTAAGGGCTGGTAAGGTAAAAGAGCTTTGAACTTTATTTAATTTAGAATAGGGTAGGGCATTTTTTTATTTTGGGGGGTTTGTTATTTTATTAGGGGGCTTAGATTAGGTGTAAGTATCTTAAAATTGTTGTAATATTTTTAACATGTTTGTAACTTATTTTTTTATTTTTTGTAACTTAGCTTTTTTTATTTTTTGTACTTTAGTTAGTTTATGTAATTGTATTTAATTGTAGTTATTTGTAGGTAGTTTATTTAATTAATTTAATGATAGTGTAGTGTTAGGTTTATTTTACAGGTAATTTTGTATTTCTTTTAGCTAGGTAGTTATTAAATAGTTAATAACTATTTAATAATTATTCTAACTAGCTAAAATAAATACAAAGTTACCTGTAAAATAAATATAAATCCTAAGATAGCTACAATATAATTATTATTTATATTGTAGCTATATTAGGGTTTATTTTACAGGTAAGTATTTAGTTTTAAATAGGAATAATTTATTAAAGTATAGTGTAGTGTTAGCTGTAATTGTAACAGGTTAGGATTTATTTTACAGGTAAATTTCAGTTTATTTTAGCTAGGTAAGCTATTAAATAGTTAATAACTATTTAATAGCTATTGTACCTATTTAAAATAAATTGAAAGGTACCTGTAAAATAAAAATAAATCCTAAGATAGCTACAATATAATTATTATTTATATTGTAGCTATATTAGGGTTTATTTTATAGGTAAGTATTTAGTTTTAAATAGGATTCATTTAGTTAATAATAAAAATATGATTTAGATTTATTTAATTAATATTTAAGTAAGGGGGGTGTTAGGGTTAGTGTTAGACTTAGGTTTAGGGGTTAATAATTTTATTACAGTGGCGGCGGCGTAGTGGGGGGCAGGATAGGGGTTAATAAATTTATTATAGGGGGCGACGGTGTAGGGGAGGCAGATTAGGGGTTAATAAATTTATTATAGGGGGCGACGGTGTAGGGGAGGCAGATTAGGGGTTAATAAATTTATTATAGGTGACGACGGTGTAGGGGGGGCAGGATAGGGGTTAATAGGTTTAATATAGGTTGCGGCGGGTTCAGGGAGCGGCGGTTTAGGGGTTAAACTATTTATTTAGTTGCGGAGAGGTGCGGGATCAGCAGGATAGGGGTTAATAACTTTATTATAGAGGGCGACGGTGTAGGGGGGGCAGGATAGGGGTTACTAGGTATACTGTAGGTGGCAGCGGTGTCCGGGAGCGGCGGTTTAGGGGTTAATACATTTATAAGAGTTGCGGCGGGGTCTAGGAGTGGCGGTTTAGGGGTTAATACATTTATCAGAGTTGCGGCGGGGTCTAGGAGCGGCGGTTTAGGGGTTAATACATTTATCAGAGTTGCGGCGGGGTCTAGGAGCGGCGGTTTAGGGGTTAGTAACTTTATTGAGTTGCGGGGGGCTCCGGGGGCGCCGGTATAGGGATAGAACAGTGTAGTTTAGTTTGAGTGCTTAGTGACAGGCTAGCAATAAAGCTGGGAAAAAGCCGAAGGGCAGTGAGATCGGATGAGTGATAACTGTCACAGTCCGCTGCTCATCGCCCCGCGGCTTTTTGACAGCTTTTTTTGATAACTTAGGCGTATTTTTTCAGGTCCGCGGCGGCGATGTGAGGCGAGCTTAGGCGGGCGTATTGGGCCGGCGAAGTCAGAAAAGTAGACGGCTTGATAACTACCCCCCATAGGGGCAGAGTCAGGATATGATTAATATGATCATTTTAGTGGTGCGTAATCTGATTCTGAGAAGTTGGAAGAGTAAGAAATCTCCCTCCTTTAAGGCATTTATTGAAGCTGTTAAACTACAAATAATTTTTGAACAACATAATATATCAAGTTTACAGAATAAACAAGTCCACGGTTTCTTTAATAAATGGTTGAAAATTATCCAGTCATTTCCTATTTCTACACAGTATATATTGACTAAAATGTTCCACAAATCTACATATTTTGAGGGTTTGATATTGTGTGAATTCTTTCCGGTTTCTTGGTACTAAAAGGGCTAAACTTGTAAATTGAGACACAGAGGCTGGGGTTGAGGAGGCTGAGGGGGAGATAATTCCTACTTTTAACATATTGTTTTGTTCTCTCCGGATAAGGGGGTGGGATGGAGGAAAAAGGCATACTTTTTTCATTCCTTTCCTTCCACTTTTTTTTTTTTTTTTTTCTTTCACCCCCTCTCGACTCTGTGCCTGTTTAATCACTATGATTTCATGATGATTAGTGAAAGCTGGATGTCCCTGTCTTACTAACTGTTATTATAATATGTACAAAAGAGCAGGATATGGATTTATTTGTTCTTTGTGCAATTAATGTACGGGTATTCAACTTTTATGTTTATTATCCTGACAATCAAAAGTAAAGATTAATAGGGATAAATGTTTAGTTTAGTTTAATAAAGTTAAAATTAAGAGGATCCGGGTAATAGGCTATGAGGAAACCTGGGTAAATGTGAACAAATAAAGGTTTTTTCTGCATTGAAAAAAAAAAGAAAAAAAAAAGTATGGTAGATGTCAGGATCACTAGAGGTAGGCATATAAAAAGGTAAAATAGCTTTGGTAAGATGATCATTTTGATTGTTGCTACCCTTCTCAGCCATGAGACCTCATCGTACCTTTTAGATCTAAGAAGTTGACGGATATTCTTAAAGTAAAGAATTATAATTGTCGCTGATAGTAGTGAGTCTATCATGGGAGGGGAAAATTCCAAGGTGTCGAAGACCTCTTACAGACCACTTGAAGGAAAAAGTTTTTTGGAGGCGTTGTAGTTCTCTGGATAGGATACCAATGGAGTATGCTTCAGTTTTTGTGACTCATAATAAGATATTGTGCCAAAATACTTTAGTAAGTCCATAAAGGGTGGTAGAGAGGTGAGAGGTAAGGAAGACTGTTAGGTCATCAGCGAAGAGGGACAATTTCTGTTCAGTATCATGTAGAATTATCCCTAATCGCCGGAGCCAGTGGCTCAATGGTCAGGGCAAACAAGATTGGAGATAATGGGCAACCCTGGCACGTACTGTTAGTGATGGGGATCTTAAAGGAGCAAAATCCCACTCCCGCGACTGTGGCAGTCGGGGTATAATAGAGGGCCTTGATGACAGTACAGAGTGAGGCTGGTAATTAAAAAGACAGTCAAGGTTTGAAATATGTAGTCCCACCTCACTCTGTCAAACAACTTTTCTGCGTCCAGGTAAATTGATAGTGGGGTAGGTCCATATCTGCTTCTTTCATGAAAAAGTTTAATAGTCTACAAGTATTGTCAGGTCCTTGTCAGCTATAGACGAATCCTACTTGTTCCAGGTGGATTACAGATGGAATGTTGGTTGTTAGTTTATTGGCCAGGATCTTTGCATAGATTTTAACATCTACATTTATGAGATAAATCGGTCTATAGCTCTCGCATAGAGTCGGGTCCTTTCCTTCCTTCGCAATAGTGAGACTGCTGGCCTCTAGGAATTCATCTGAAAAATGGCCACTCTCCGTGGTCTCACTAAAGAGCCTCAGGAGTATCAGCAGTAACTCCGGGGAGAAGGTCTTATAGAAGGAGGCTGGGAAGCCATCAGGTCCTGGGGCTTTATGCGGCTTAAGAGACTCCACTGCATGTTTAACCTCTTCAATTGTGAAGGGGCGTTCTAATTCTTCAATTAAGTTTTCAGAGAGTTGTGGGAGGTCTAGGTTTCTTAAGAAATTCTATATAGTGGTGTGGTCGGTTCGGGATGTCTCAGGGGAGTTATGGAGGTTATATAGGGAGATATAGTAGTTTGCAAATGCCTCACCTATCTCCTTAGGGGAATAAACTGTCCCTGTCTGCATCATAATGGTGGGAATTCTACGCTGTTGTGTCCGGTGTCTGAGCTTGGAAGCCAATAGCCTGTCTGCTCTATTCCGCTTATAAATGAATAATTGTCTAAGTTTGATCAAGTTGTCCTGTACTCTCAATTTCTCTCTTTTATTTATCTCCTCCCGGATAGCACCAACCTGTTGGGCTGCCAAGGCTGTTGAGTTGTTTTTATTTTTTATCATAATTTGACATGATTTGACATAATTAATATTATCAAGTAGCCCTTGCCATTTCAGTGGGGGGGAGGGGGTTCCCTTTTTACAGTTTCTTGCTATCATGAGCTTGGTAGATAATCAAAATATAGAGATCTCAGGGATCTCAATTTAAGAGAGATATTGTTTGGGAAGCCTCCAGGTCGGGCGACTGCCGGGTAGGCAGAGCAGCAAAACGTCTGCACTGACAAGGTCATGGTCAGACCATGGGCACAGTTTGATGGGAGCAGGAATGCATCTAGGGACCAAGAATCGCAGAATAAGAAATCTATGCGAGAGGTCTAGAAAAATATGTGTAGTTTTTTTCATTTGGAGATAGACATCTCCATACGTCATAGAGGATAGATTGGAACATTAACTTCTGTAAAGTATTAGACAGTGAGGCCATGTTGCGGTCATTAGGGTGACCCCTGAGGGTCTTTTTTCCTAGGTTGGGGTCCCAGACTATGTTAAAGGCACCTCCTATTAACAGATGACCTCTTTTTAGTTGTTCTATCTGTCTCAATAAAAAAGCGTAAAAAAGGAATCTGTCGAGTATTGGGTGTTGAAATGGAGACAAGAGTGCATAAGACATCATTAATTTTACATACCATGATGAGGAATCTGCCCTCTGGGTCCCTTTCTATGTATTCTATATCACATTTGATCGACCTGTGGACCAAGACCGCCACACCCCTTTTTTTCAGTATAAGAGGAAGATTCACATACCGAGTAGTATGCTATGTTTCGCAGGAACCGTGAACTCTCCAGCCAGTGGGTCTCCTGTATGAAGGCAAGGTGGATATTATGATATAGGAGGTATCGGAGTAATAGGCTATGTTTGGTTGGAGAGTTCAGGCGCTGTGTATTCAGTGTGGCAGTTCTGAGAGGAAGTACAGGGGTTTGTCTATCTGCCTCAGCTAAGTAGTTGGAGGGAATCCCAGGGAGGTAGTGAGGTTTGGTAAGGGGGTTGTAGGGTAGTGGTGAGAAGTAGAATCAGTAGGGAGAAAGTGCTAAGGAAAAGCTTCACAATTAGTAGTGTGGTGTGCTGGGGGGGAGGTGGCAAGAGAGACCTTTACCCCGTCAGTCTGGTGGAAGGTAAATTAAGGTAAACAAAGTGACCTTGTTTATAATTCAAGGAATAGGATAAAAAGTTACGCTCTAGTATCAAATATCAGTAAAATAAGTTTGCATTAAGTGCGCTAATTAACTAATGTGCAGTGCAATGAGTCTTATGGTAAAGACTTTAACCTTAACAGTGACAAGTGAAAACCTAAGGGTGAAGTATACATTCAACAGCTGTTACATGCACCAATTAAATAACAAATTGGTAGAACAATGTAAAGCATAAAATTAAGAAAACATATGTGTGACCTCGGGTCTCAAGTGTCTCAGCAACAAGTCTCTTTTCTCTGTGAACACAGGCAGATGGTCCAGAGAAGGAAGAGAAAGAAAAAATCATATATACACTACACAGAAGGATATTTACTCTTAAATGGAGGATTATGTCCAGTCTCACAGAGGGGAGACAGCTTAGTGGCTGGAGAAGTCTGCCTCTTTTTGTTGTGTGTGGGTCTATGCGAAAGAGGCTACCACTCCAGCGCCGTGGCGAGCAGCTGTTGAGGGGGAGAAGGGACATCAGAGGTGGGTGTTTTTATCAGCAAGAAGTACCAGCGTTGCAGGAGTTCCCTGGCTTGCTGTACATTGGAGGGTACAAATTGCTGGCCATCTTTGGTGATAAGGAGCCTCACCAGGAATCTCCATCTGTACCCTTCTTTCTCAGGATTTTGGTGCAAAATTGGAAATTTCTCCGCAATTGTAGGTTATGTGGTGAAAGGTCTGTAGGTCAGCGAATCTGCCTGTAAGGGCACCATACTTGGAGATAGCTCTCAGTAATTTCTCTCGGAATTATAAGGTCTTTCTGTTTACGTTCAAAAGTATCTTTTCATTCTCCTATTGCAGCAAAATTCTCTCTTAAGGTCAGCATGAGCCTTGTCAAACTTAGTCCACTAAATTGTTAGATGGCAGCTCATTCTGAAAAATTAGAAAATGAATGATGTTTTAGTGTTGCATTTACTTGAGCATTTAGTTCTATGGATTTTTCCTGACTTTCATCATCTGAGGAGCTACACATATATATGTATATATAAAAGCTTATAGATATATATTTACAGTCCCTATAGACCGCTATGTAAAGTCACTTTTCAGTACAGTTTTTTCACCCCCATCCCCTCATTTTAACCCATTATAACTGCTATGTGCAGTTATTTAATAAAAAAGTAAAGATGCTCATAATTTTTATTTTAAAAAATGAACAGTACACGTTATTTTGGGGTAAATTGGGGAAGCTCTGGTTAATGAACTCTAGTGCAAAGTGCTACCACGAGCTTGGGGTAGCATTATCCAGCCACTTGTAATGGCTGGTTATTTAACATGTGCCTGTAAACAGGATGATTTTTGCCTTTACAGGAGCATGTAATCTAGGGCTTAGAAGGATAGGTTTATTTGTGGTGAATAAAAGATTCTGATGAATATTGTTTGGGGGTGTTAGCTTTGGACGGGCTAATAGTTTTATAGGGATAATAATGCTCAGACATTGGCATATTTTGATATAGAGAAGCATTTTTTTAATTACACTTTGACAGGTTGCCAGTTCAGTTTAAATGTGTTTTGGAGGGCTAGCTAGCCAAGGATTAGCTTAGTTACAGTTTGGACAGATTCAGGGTTAAAGGGCTATTACACAGACAGAAACAACAGTTTATAAAACAACTATTGCTTTATATGGGAGACACTAAAACAGTATCCTATAACTGTGACTATTATGTGTTGCAGGATGCAATATTACCACCGGCCTCTTTGTCTTAGCTTCTCAAAAAACAGTCTATACTCATTTCACCAGCAATGCATTTGATCATAAATAAATGAGCCTTTGCATTGAGTTAACTTCCACAACAATTAAAGCCAAAGTTAAACTGCATCCTTTTGACCACAATTAACCCTAATCATGGCCTTCCTTATTCGCACTGCCCCAATTCCTCCAGACAGCAAAGTCCGACCCCTGCAAATGACCCTTATAGTTCTTTTAATGATATTAACCAATAGGAACAATAGATGGGCTCAATTTTAACAGTGAGACCACACATTATTACTTCGGATTGATTTATGTCATTACTCAATCACAATGATTACTAGTAAAATTTTAAGTAAAAGGGAACTCTGGTATCTGTGAGTGGAAATTGAAGAGGCTGGAGAAAGAAGATTATTCAGCCTGACTTAAGGTAAGGTACTTTTTAAAGGAGCAGTATTTTAAGTTTATTTATTTTTAATAAATTGGGAAGGAGTAGGCATTGGAAGGCTTTGTGTTGGAGGAATCACAAAGGGTGTTTGCAAAGAGGGAGGTGATTGTGTAAAGTAGGGTTTATCAAAGGAGTGGTCTGTTTATCAATGGTGGGGCTGTTGGGATTTTAAGAAGGCTAAGCTAGGATTAAGAAATGGTTAGGGTGAATATCATAGTAATCAGTTGCAATGGGGAGGTTGTAGTTTAAGGGACAGTCTACTCCAGAATTATTTCTGTTTAAAAAGATAATCTCTTTAGTATCCATTCCTCAGTTTTGCAGAACTATCACGGTTATATTAATATACTTTTTACCTCTGTCATTACCTTTCATCTAAGCCTCTGCAAACTGCCCCCTTATCTCAGTTCTTTTGACAGACTAGAACTAGTGCTGTCTAGCTGTAAATAAAACTGTCAAAACGCCCTGAGATAAAAGAAAATTGGAAAGTTGTTTAAAATTGCATGCCCTATCTGAATCATAAAAGTTAAATTTTGACTAGACTGTCCCTTTAAGGTTAAAATGGTGGTGGAATCAGTCCAGCTCTGTAATTATTATTATTATTATTATTATTATCAAGTATTTGTAGAGCTCCAACAGATTCCACAGCGCTATAAACATAGGCAGTATACAGGATAACATTTATAGGAATCAAATGGGTAAAGGTCCCTCCTGAGAGTTGCACTGTTGTAGTTGGCTCTTATGAAGGTGATCTACAAACAGCTGAGTTCATAGGCTTACATGCTAAGGGGTTCAAGGGGATAGCAATGGAGTTAGGAAAGGTTAGAGTAGGTGTTACAGAAGCATTAGTTATTTTGTTGTGAAGAGCTTATTTCCCAGCAGCAATGCCTGAACCAGCCAAGCCAGCGCCTAAGAAGGGCTCCAAGAAAACCGTAACAAGTATCATTTCATAAAGAGTTAACTTTTTTTCAGCTTTTAGAAACTATTTTCTAAATACAAGTTTGCTGGCCTCAGCTCTAATTAAGTTTACTGATAAACATTCCCATTGTCTAATCACCTCCGGAGTCAGACTGCTAATTGTTAAGATGGACTGAATTGTTTTCTTATGTGTAACTTGTTATCTGAAGTACTGTAATCCTATTGTGGCCTGTCAAAGGACATTGTATCTCTATCTAAATGTGTGAGGGGGGATTTTATGCTTCCCCCCCTGGGAGTGCCCTGTGTGCATGTAACCTCAATAAAAAGCAGGCTGGGCATCTCAGTCCTGAGTTCTTGGTTGACCCTCAATCGCAGCGTTGACTCGTTTTTGTGTGCAGAAGGGTATCCTAGCTGTACTACAGCTAAGGGGGATTATTCTACATTTGCGAGACTCATATAGAATACTATGGAAAGCAGCTTCTCCCCTCTTCAGCAATAGGGATCCAGGCTACTAAGCGGTCCATCTCTCAGCGAGACTAAGGGTAACCGTAACATTTGGCGGCAGCGGTGGGATTTTCCTGGATTTCCTAGGAGAGGTACAGAACGGATGGAGAGCGCTTACGAAAAATTGAAGCGTACAACCCTAAAGGATTTACTTGAAAGCAGAGGGGGGTGCGCCAGCAACCGGCCGAGGAGAGAGCTGATCGCAGAATTGACCGAACTGGATCAGAGCTTCACAATGGCGGAAACACCGACCACGATTAGTGACGAAAAAAACAGGATTGTTCGGGAGAGGCTCTCACTGTACAGGCCGAACCCCTCCATGGAATTGGTACAGCAGTTGATGGACGAGGATATACGAAAGACTCGAGCCCACGAACTCAACCTAGCGAACGCACACCGCAATGCTGAAGCCCCGCAGGTAATCATCCCTGTCGAAAATGCTGGGAGGCCCAAGATACCCTATGCGGCATTTCGACCCTTCCTAGAGAGCGAAACAGGGATTGATGAATATTTAGCGGACTTCGAAAGGCAATGTGCCCTGCACCAGATTCCCAACAGAGAGTGGCCCACGATATTGTCTGGGAAACTATCCGGGCGAGCCCTGGAAGCCTTTCGTACTCTGGGTGCTGAGGAAGTGACACAGTATGAGCTAGTTAAGGAGACACTGTTGCGTTGGTACGCGGTAACTCCGGACACGTATCGCCGACAGTTTCGGGGCACGAAAAAGAAGCCTAACGATACCCATATGGAATGGGCGCACGGAATGCGGAGAGCGGCAAATCACTGGATGAGCGGAAGTAAAGCGGTGACTGGTGAGGAAATTTTACAATTGTTTCTCTTAGAACATTTTTATAATGGCATGGAACAGCAAGGGAAGGAATGGCTGTGAGACAGGCGGCCTTCTACCTTAGAAGAAGCAGCCAAATTGGCCGATGAACATTATGACTCCCGTCTTCACGAACCCACGAACTACCGAGCTCCAGCACGGGTCGAACCCAGAGAGGTTTACCATGCACCCCCTCGTGCTGAATTCCGAGCCCCGGTGCCCGCAGGGCCCGCCCGACACTCAGGACCACCCAATAACAGCTCTGAGCGTCCCAGACTGACTTGCCACCGATGCAAGCAACCAGGGCATTTCATGGCTAGCTGCCCCCTTAATACGCACCAGACACCCAGGAATTACAATTACCCCTCTGGGTCATATCGTCCGGCCCGGGCCCTCTGTGTTAACCAAGAGGCAACTATGGAGGAATATTTGGGGCCACTTCACGAGGCGGACCCTGTATATGCTGCCTCAGATAACCGCCAGCACCATCGGCAGAAGGTATGGCTCGAGGGGCGATCTACCGAGGGATTGAGAGACACAGGGGCTACTATCACGCTGGTACAGAGTCATTTGGTGCCGGAGCACAAGTGATCCGGACAGACTGTGGCCATTAGAGTGGCGGGGGGGGATGTGTACAAAATTCCAACAGCTAAAGTGCATCTTGATTGGGGAGCGGGAAAGGGGGCTGTGAACGTGGGCATAATGGATAATTTACCTGCCGAAGTACTACTGGGCAACGATTTGGGCCCCATGACTTCTGCCTATGCTCCAGTATACAACAACGAGGCGGACCCAGTGACTACATGAGCCCAAGCCGGGACGGAGCGAGAAATCTCACCAGTGCGGGAGACACAGGTAAGACCTACCCCGACCTTGCCTGACATGTTAGGCCCTATACCCTGGGACACCCCAGATGCTTTCGAGACAGAGTCTAAGACTGACCCGACCTTACAAAAGTACCGGGAACGAGCAGAGACCGGAGGGGGTGGGGCAGATAACGAAACATTCTTATGGGAAAAAGGGAAACTATACCGCTGGACAGAGAAAAGGGGACAGCGTAGGCGACAGCTGGTAGTGCCCCACAAATACCGTCAAGAAATCCTCAAGATAGGCCATGACATCCCCTTAGCAGGCCACCTAGCCGTAACCCGTACCCTACACCGCATTACTCACACGTTCTTTTGGCCAGGGGTACACGCTGACGTTAGAACTTACTGTAACACCTGCGATGTGTGTCAACGAGTAGGAAGGCGAGGCGATCACCCTAAAGCCCATCTAGTAAATATGCCCATTGTAGAGGAACCCTTCAGCCGGGTTACTATTGACCTAGTGGGACCACTGGCTACCCCTAGTCCCTCAGGTAAGCGCTACATTCTTACCATAGTGGACTACGCTACCAGGTACCCAGAGGCTGTCGCCCTATCCAACATACAAGCGGATACGGTAGCAAATGCACTAGTACAGGTGTTCTCCCAGGTAGGATTTCCAAAAGAAATCCTATCCGACCGAGGCACCCAATTTACGGCTGAATTGACCCAACAACTCTGGCAAGTTTGCAAAATTAAGTCCCTCTTTAGCTCCCCATACCACCCCCAGATGAACGGGCTGTGTGAGAGGTTCAATGGAACCCTCAAGCAAATGCTCAAGACGTTCACTCAGGAATACTGAGACTGGGAACGCTTCCTGCCGCACCTCCTATTTGCTTATCGGGAGGTGCCCCAGGAAACGACAGGGTTCTCTCCCTTCGAGTTGCTCTACGGAAGAAAGGTACGGGGACCCCTAAACCTGATCCGGGAGCACTGGGAGGGAGAGATGGACACTGACGGTGTCCCCATTGTGCCATACGTGCTGGAACTCAGGGACCGAATGGAGCAATTAGCCAAATCCGTGCGGGCTAATCTCCAGTCGGCCCAGAGAAGACAGAAAGTATGGTACGATCGGGGGCCCCGAAAGAGAATCTTCACCATAGGACAAAAGGTGTTAGTACTTAAGCCGGTGAAGACAGACAAATTGCAGGCGTCCTGGCAGGGTCCCTACCAGATCGTAGAGAAAAGGGGAGACACCACTTATGTGATAGCTAGCTGCCACAACAACAATCTTAGAAAGACATTCCATGTAAACATGCTCAAGGAATATTTTGAGCGACCAGAGAACGTGACGGCTATATGTTGTTCCCCTCAGGAAGACCCCGACAGTCTACCCATTCCAGACCTATTAGAAAAGAGTCTCCCCACAGGTATAGTAGCTCAGGTTCAGATAGGAGACCGACTTAGCCCCACTGAAAGGGAGCAGCTCAACCAACTCCTACAGTCCAAACACCTCACCTTCTCCCCGAAGCCAGGGTACACTACTTTAACCACCCACCAGGTAGATACTCCGGGACAAGCTCCCTTGCGCCAGGCTCCGTACCGAATCCCCGAAGCAGTTAGGACAGGAATGAAGAAGGAGATCGATGAGATGCTCCAACTCAGGGTAATTGAGCCCTCAGATAGTCCCTGGGCCTCCCCAGTTGTCTTGGTGCCCAAGAAAGATGGGACCACCCGGTTCTGCATAGACTATCGGAGGCTCAATGAAAAAACCGTGACGGACGCTTACCCTATGCCCAGGGTAGACGAGCTACTCGATCGTATAGCCAGGGGAAATTACCTGACCACTATTGAATTCTGCAAAGGTTACTGGCAGATTCCCCTGGCCCCGGAGGCTATCCCCAAGTCGGCATTCGTCACCCCATTTGGCTTATATCAGTTTAGGGTAATGCCGTTTGGGATGAAGAATGCCCCAGCTACATTCCAGCGCTTGGTAGATAGGCTCCTGGATGGCTTCCAGAGTTTTGCTTGCGCCTACCTGGACGACATAGCGATCCACAGTGAGTCCTGGGAGGACCTTTTAGCTCACGTAGGAATGGTTCTGGATCAGATCCGGGCTGCTGGCCTGACTCTGAAGCCAGAAAAATGTCACTTTGGGATGGCCGAGGTACAGTACCTGGGTCATCCGGTGGGGTGTGGAAAGCAGCGACCAGAGCCGGCCAAGATAGAAGCTGTCGCCAATTGGCCCACCCCCATAACTAAGACTCAGGTCCTAGCCTTCCTGGGCACGGCAGGGTACTATAGACGGTTCGTACCAGACTACAGCACACTTGCCAAACCCCTGACTGACTTGACCAAGAAGAACTTACCTCGACAGGTCCTGTGGTCTCCCCACTGTGAAACGGCTTTCCAGGCTCTCAAAAATGCTCTAATTAACGCTCCTGTCTTGGCGGCCCCAGCCCTTAACAAACGTTTTATCGTCCATACAGATGCTTCCATGTTCGGGCTGGGAGCCGTCCTCAGCCAAGTAGGCGAAGATGGAGGGGAGCATCCAGTTGCCTACATCAGCCGGAAGCTCCTGCCCCGCGAAGTCAGCTATGCAGCGGTTGAAAAGGAGTGTTTGGCTTTGGTGTGGGCATTAAAGAAATTGACTCCCTATTTATATGGGCAGGAGTTCACTCTGGTCACCGACCATAACCCGTTGGTGTGGCTGAACCGGGTCTCTGGAGATAACGGCAGGCTATTACGTTGGAGTTTATCGTTACAACCCTTCAATTTCACCATTACTTACAGACCTGGGAAACAGAATGGCAACGCCGACGGGTTGTCCAGACAAACCGTCCTCAGCCTCGCATAACCAGCGGTCTGGACAGCCTTAGTCTGCCCCGAAAAGGGGTCAGACCGTGTCTGCCAGAGTATTCCACTGAAAGGGAGCACTGTTACAGAATAATTAGTTATTTTGTTGTGAAGAGCTTATTTCCCAGCAGCAATGCCTGAACCAGCCAAGCCAGTGCCTAAGAAGGGCTCCAAGAAAACCGTAACAAGTATCATTTCATAAAGAGTTAACTTTTTTTCAGCTTTTAGAAACTATTTTCTAAATACAAGTTTGCTGGCCTCAGCTCTAATTAAGTTTACTGATAAACATTCCCATTGTCTAATCACCTCCGGAGTCAGACTGCTAATTGATAAGATGGACTGCATTGTTTTCTTATGTGTAACTTGTTATCTGAAGTACTGTAATCCTATTGTGGCCTGCCAAAGGACATTGTATCTCTATCTAAATGTGTGAGGGGGGATTTTATGCTTCCCCCCCTGGGAGTGCCCTGTGTGCATGTAACCTCAATAAAAAGCAGGCTGGGCATCTCAGTCCTGAGTTCTTGGTTGACCCTCAATCGCAGCATTGACTCGTTTTTGTGGGTAGAAGGGTATCCTAGCTGTACTACAGCTAAGGGGGATTATTCTACATTTGCGAGACTCATATAGAATACTATGGAAAGCAGCTTCTCCCCTCTTCAGCAATAGGGATCCAGGCTACTAAGCGGTCCATCTCTCAGCGAGACTAAGGGTAACCGTAACAGTAGGTTATATGCATCCCTGAATAGTAGAGTCTTTAGAGAGCGCTTGAAGCTTTCAAAACTAGGGGAGAGACTTTTGGAGCGAGGCAGAGAGTTCCATAAGATGTGAGACAGTCTGGAGAAGTCTTATAAACGGAAATGTGAGGAGGTAACAAGAGAGGAGATCGTGTGCAGAGCAAAGGGTGACGGGAGGGAGAGTATCTGGAGACAAAGTCTGAGATGTAGGGGGGAGCAGTGCAGTTGATGGCTTTGTGTGTCAGAGTGAGAATTTTGTGTTTAATCCTGGAGGCAAGAGGAAACCAGTGAAGGGATTGGCAGAGAGGTGCAGCAGATGAAGAGTGATGTGTAAGGAAGATGAGCCTGGCAGAGGCATTCATTATGGATTGTAAAGGAGCTAGGCGGCAGCTAGGGAGGCCAGAGAGGATGGAGTTGCTGTAGTCAAGGCGAGAAAGGATGAGAGTGGATTAAAATCTTAGTTGTGTCTTGTGTAAGGAAATGTCTAATTTTAGAGATGTTTTTAAGGTGGAAGCGGCAGGCTTTAGCCAAGGACTGAATTTGAGGAGTGAAAGAAAGAACTGAGTCAAGTGTGACCCCAAGACATCGGGCATGTGGAGTAGGGGTAATGATGTAGTTATCAACAGTTATAGAGAAATGGGGGGTGGAGATTTTGAAAGAAGAGAGGGAAAATAAGGAGCTCATTTTTGGAGAGATTTAGCTTAAGGTAGTGAGAGGACATCCAAGATGAGATATGAGAAAAACAGTTAGTGACATGGGTTAGCAAGGAAGGAGATAGGTCTGGTGTAGAGAGGTAGATTTTGGTGTCATCAGCATACAAATTATATTAAAAACCCTTGGGACTTTATTAAGGAACCTAATGATGATGTGTAGATTGAGAAGAGAAGGGAACCGAGGACAGAGCCTTGCGGTACCCCAACAGAAAGTGGTAACAGGGCAGAGGATGCCCCAGAGAAGGCTACACTAAAAGTACGGTTAGACAGATAGGAAGAGAACCACAAGAGAGCAGTGTCACAAATGCAGAAGGATTGGAGGGTTTGCAGCAAAAGAGGGTGGTTGACAGTATCAAAGCCTGCAGACAGATCAAGAAGGATAAGCAGAGAGAAGTGGCCTTTGGATTTTGCTGTAAGTAGGTCATTGGTAACCTTAACAATTGCTGTCTCTGTGGAGTGATGGGGGTGAACTCCAGATTGCAGTGGGTCAAGGAGGGAGTTTAATGTAAGGAAATGGGATAGACATGCATATACTAGCAAGGTTTAAAATACTCTGAGCTGTCATAAGGGTTAAATATTGGGTCATAACTAGCTGGCAGCTTGTAAAAAGAAACCGGTCCTAAGAAACTGCTATTTTTTATAATAATAGAGATAAAAGTTTAATTAGGTTATTAAACATGTAAAAAATATATATTCATTAGGTTATATTATAGTGACTCCATTATAGCAACCTGCATAGTATCTAGTCTTGTTCCTTTGCTCTTTGGTTCCCTACACTCTTTTAAGTACCATTTTATTTGAATTTAATCATTACAATGTACTTAATTGTGAGGTAGCTGAAGGTAGTACCTAGCATTTTAAATACAAAACTACATGCCTTTATCTTTAGGAAACTTGTGAAAATAAAACAAATACAGGGCTAGATTAGGAGTGGAGTGATAGTTTGCGCTCGCATTTGAGCATTAAAACTGGTAATTTTTTGCCCTCTGAGATTCACACTCGGATTACGAGTTGAAAGTAAAAAGTTTGTGCTCTCGCGTTCGCAATGTCGCGGTAACAAATAGACTTTGAGAAGTTGCAAACACAAAATCGCAATCCCCTATAGAATTTAATGGAAATGAAAAAGTAAAAAAAAACACCCACAAGTCGTGCTAAAAGGATTGCAGTTATTTAAAAGGGCAACATAAGAAGATAATATTGCATATTTCATAATAGCAGAATATGTTCTATTTATTCTTAAAGAAATATTTAAATACATATCTTATGGGGTTTGCACAAATATATATATATTATATATATATATATATATATATATATATATATATATATATATATATATATATATATATATATATATATATATATATATCTTTATATAAAGTCATGGCCAAAAATATTGACACCCCTGCATTTCTGTCAAATAATGCACTAATGCACCACTTCGCCCAGAAAATTGTTGCAATTACAAATGTTTAAGCATTCTCATGTTTATTTCTTTTGTTTGTATTGGTATGAGAAAGTGGAGAAAAAAAAGCCAAATTTGACACATTCCATTCAAAACTCCAAAAAATCGACAAAATGATTGGCACCTTCTCAAAATTGTAATAAATAATTGCATTCCAAGTTTGTGATGCTCCTGTAATTTGTAAATAAACTCACCAGTATCAATTAACAGGTGCTGACAATATAGAAATCACACCGGCAACCAGTTAAAGTGGTGAAATATTGACTCAACCTTTCTGTTGTGTGTCTCTGT
The DNA here is from genome assembly GCF_027579735.1 of Bombina bombina. Taxonomy (NCBI): domain Eukaryota; kingdom Metazoa; phylum Chordata; class Amphibia; order Anura; family Bombinatoridae; genus Bombina; species Bombina bombina. The sequence continues at coordinate 768,692,775 of NC_069504.1, read as the reverse complement.
GTGCCGCACTGAGCCTGGAGAAGAGAAAGAGCAGCAAAGAATTGTCTAAGGATTTGAGAACAAAAATTGTGGAAAAGCATGGACAGTGTGATATACCTTTAAGGTATATCCCGCCTACCTTTCCTCCACCCTATATCAGGCACACCTGAACCATCATTCCTTGCCTGAAAATTGTTTTCCCTTTGCAGCTTATTTGACCGCATCCCTATTGCTGTGATTCTACTTTGAAAATTCCTAACTTGCTTTGGTTTCTTTCTCTCTAAACAGGAGTAGTAAGCTAGAATCTTTTGTTGCACATTTTACTTTCAAAGTATTTATTCATTCTTCCGGAATTCTAATTTAACAAACAAACTGAATCAAGGAGCACCGGATCTACTTGCAGCGTCTGGAAGCCGCACTCTCACTGAAGCTGTATACCGGTCACAGAGGTAAAACCGCTCTCTTCAAACTTAAGGTAATATTTAATCCATTTACAAAGGATTGTTCTTAAGTTGTCACTCTCTGGAAACCAACCGCATTACCTTGCCGAATCTTCCGGTTATTACCATAGTCTGTCTGTGATGTATATATTTTATGAATGAGTGTGTGAGTGCGTGAAGCCATATCTGAACATTTCTACAACAAGAATCAATTACTGACGCTTTCACAAAGTGTATCAAAATACATATTTCTTTTATCATTTACTCAGAACTGTTTGCTTTATGTTCCTTACTTATATTGCAACAATTGTTTCTACCTAAATATTCCTTGCCTCTATTTGGCATCTACGAAGTTTTCTACCAGTAAAAGTCTCACCAGTGATCTAACAGGTAGTTCAAATCATACTGCCTGTTTTATTCATTAAAAGAGCAACAAACCCTTAATTCAATAACACTGCAAAAGTTCCTGCATAAAACAGGACATCACAGATAGTCTCAAGAGATCTTAAAGTGAAGTTCAATTTTAACTCACTGCTCAGCACCCATGTAAACATTAACCTCCAAATATAAAAGTCGCTAACTTTTTTTTAAAAAAAAGTATATGAATTTAGCGTAATTTATATATATATTATAGCAATGTTTCTTACTGTTACTCCTCCCCCAGTCTACCTCCTTATTTTCCTCTAATGACGTAGCGATCGTAAGAAGAAGCTGACTTCGTCACTTCAATGCTCGTGCACAAGACCGGCTTCAATATGCGCATGCGTATTGTATCTTCATTCGGGCATGCGTACAAATTTTCAGTCCGTTCCTTAGTTCATTCCGGAGCATATCATGCACGAGAATGACGACTAGGAGGACAATAGCTTTTACATGCATGCGTGAGACTGAATGATGACGCGGGTAAAAAGGGGCAGGACGCCCCGGGGGAAGTGAAGGAATTGGATGGAAAATTTAGAAAACATGTCAATCAAAAGACGAACAATGTCGGGCGGACAATTGCGGCAATAGGGACGGTAAATGTAAATTAAAAAATTAAACGACAGGCATAATTTTAACAGTTTTGATGAATGAACATTATACTTTTTTCAATTGATAATTATAATACTGTAATCGAGAGCCGCGGACTTGAACTTCACTTTAATGTTCCTGTTTACACTGTGTGCAACATTGTCAAGAAGTTTACAGCCCATGGCACTGTAGCTAATATCCCTTTATGTGGACAAAAGAGGAAAATTGATCAAAGATTTCAACAAAGGATTGTTCGAATGGTGGATAAAAAACCTCTATCAACTTCCAGACAAATTCAAGTTGACTTTCAGGCACATGGTACAAATGTGTCAGCTCGCACTATACGTCACCATCTGAATGAAAAGGGACGCTACGGCAGGAGGACCCCACTGCTGACTCAGAAATATAAAAAAAGCCAGATTGGAGTTTGCCAAAACTTACCTGAGGACAGAGGAAACAAAATTACAGCTTTTTGGTAAATCCCATCATTCTACTGTTTTCAGAAAAAGAAAAAGACAGTCCCTACAGTCAAACATGGTGGAGGTTTACTGATGTTTTGAGGTTGCTTTGCTGCTTCAGGCACTGAATGTCTTGGCATTATGAAGTCTGAAGACTACCAAAGAATTCTGTGGTGCAATGTAGTGCCCAGTGTCACAAGGTTGGGTCTCCGTCAGAGGTCATGGGTCTTACAGCAGGACAATGACCCAAAGCACACGTCATAAAGCACCCAGAAATGGTTTAAGACAAAGCGCTGGAGAGTACTGAACTGGCCAGCAATGGGTCCCATAGAGCACCTGTGAAGAGATCTCAAAACAGCAGTTGGAAAAAGGAACCCTTCCAAACTGAGAGACCTTGAGCAGTTGCCGACAGAAGAGTGGTTCAAAATTCCAGTAAGAAACTCATTGATGGTTACAGGAAGCGATTGATTTCAGTTATTTTTACCAAATATTAAATTGAGGGTGCCAATAATTTTGTACAGTCCATTTTTGGAGTGTTGTGTGGAATGTGTCAGATTTGGCTTTTTTTCTCCACTTTTTTATGTCATACCAATACAAACAATAGAAAAAACATGAGAATGCCTAAACATTTGTAATTGCAACAATTTTCTCGGCAAAGTGTATTATCTGACAGAAATGCAGGGGTGCCAATATTTTTGGCCATGACTGTATATATGTGATTATATATATATATATATATATATATATATATATATATATATAAATATCTATTTAAAAATACAAAGAACATATTCTGCTTTGTGCATATATAGGGGTCAAGTCCAGCTGGAACGCACAGGAATGGAATTCCTGCACTATTTTTGTAGGTGGAACTAAGTTACCCCTGGACAGAGAACAGAAATGCTTCAGTAAACACTACTACTGCTGCTGCTGGTGGGAGGAGCTGGATTAGAGGGATAGTGAGATTATCTAGTAATGGGCAGTAACACTTCCTACAATATACTAAATGCAAGCCTGTCAGCGGGCCTGCTGTGTGATCACCCCATAATTTGTGGACACGTGGTGCTTACATTTCTGTTTGGCTTGCTCTGGGGTTATTTAGCTCCCCTCAGAAGAACTAGGACTATTGCACCTTAACTGGGTGAGACTGTGACAGTGAAGGAGTCTGGAGTTGCTGTCAGACATGGAGGTCTCAGCACGCCCTGGAAAGGAAGAAGAGGGGAGGAAGGAGGATGTGAAGAACTAAAGCTAAGCTGGCTATGCACCATGTGTGTTAAAAACAAAGTATGGGCACCCTGGGTCTTGAAATTAAACAACAGGTGTTCATGTGTGTCTAGTTTAGTTATTTTAAACTTGTTTTGAAAAAATTCAGTGTTTGACCAAATACATTTTTTTCTCATCAAGCAGGGAAGAGTCATGTCCTTCCTGATTTCTCTCTAAAATTCCTTTTAGTTCTTTCAAAGATAGGATGAGGTTTGCAAAGGAAATACAATTGAAATAACAAAGGAAATTAGTCCTTGCAATTAAATGTGTTTGTGAAACATCTTGTAGTAGGATAAGCTCAATTACTTTATGTTATACACCAATATTATGTGCAGTCTGTTTATCTGTTGATGTCTGAATGTCTATCAATTTATGGTCAGCAGGCCAGATTCTCTGCAGAATGCTGATCTGTTAAAGATAATGCATTTGCTGCAGATTCAACCTTACCAGTTTCATCCCAAAGTTTCAATGTTACTGTGTCCTCATACCTCCTGCTTCCTCTGCCTGTGTCACATTTACTTGGTATATGTGTTAATGATAAAATAAAATGCCTTGTGACCATAATTTTACTTTAAATCACATTATCATTGTTTTTTACTGCACACACAAACTCTATCAAGATCATGATATCAGATGTTTATATTACAGAGCCTTACACGTCCTGACAGCCAGGGAGTAACATCTCCTAAAATGTTACTAAGGCTCTCTCATTTTTGGATTATTCAACATCATCTATACACAAATGCTCCTTCATGTGTTCTAAAAAGTGTATGTCTGGCTTCTCATTATTCAGTATCAGTTGAATACTAAATTACAAATAAAAATTTCACCCCTGACATGTAAAAATGTAACCATGGGTGTCCATCCTCAGGCCAAAGGCAATCATTTAGTCCTTCATTGGTTTTAATTTGCTTTCATTAACTAGAGTGTATGCATTATATACATATAAATACAGTGTTTTTTGTAGGACTTCACCCCTGTATATATATAGTCCACCAGGGTTAAGCACTCAATGCAACTCAGCAGCTTCCTGGGTGCTACTTCAAAAAATACTTATTTAGAAACACTGCTGTAAGAAGGCACTCACCGTATTTTCAATTCATCATTTTTAATCAAACGTGAACGTTTTCGGGGTCACCCCCATCCTCAGACATGTCCTTAGGACAGTATGGAAAAGGAGAAAAGAAACGGGAAAAAAAGAGTAATTTGAAAATTAAATTCACCCTGTACTATATTGAAAACACATTATTAACACATTATTTGATGTTTTACTTTGTGAATTTAATGTATTTTTACATTTTAATCTGATGACTGCAACACACTCCCAAAAAATTGGTATAGTTGACTGTTTACCACTGTGTTAACATCACCTTTTCTTTTAATAACACTTATTAAGCGTTTGGGAACTGAAGATACCAGTTGGTTAAGTTTAAGAAGCTGAATTTTCCCAATTCATCCATTATGCATGTCTTTAGTTGCGCAACTGTATGGGGCTTTTGCTGCCTTAATTTGTACTTCATAATGCGCCACACGTTCTCAATCTGAGATCGGATTGCAGGCAGGCCATGTTAGCACCTGCATTCTTAGCAGTTAACCAGAGCTCTGAGGTAGCGGTAACCATTCTAGCGTAAATCGCGATTGCGCTCACGCATTTACTTTCAACTTGTAATATGAGCGGAATTTAACTTGCGAGAAAACGGCCTTGAAAACCCGATATCACTTGCGTGCAAACGATAACGCTCCACTCGTATTCTAGCCTTTATTGTTTTTAACCTGCTAGGGAACCTATTTAATGGTATAAGGCGCCACATTGTTATTGTCATAATCCTTACGTTCTGTTTAGATGACAAATACTAGACTTCCTAAATTGTACCATAGTCTTCAATAACATTTTTGGAACTAAATATTGATAAATAATAAACATAAGTTATAATAATTTAATTAATAAATAAACAAGACACAACATCCACAATGCACTGCAGGAGTGAAGAGCAGCAGATATCATAGCTTGAATTACAACTTTACAACGGGCAAACAGTGTAATCCTAAACTCATCACCTACAGTACAAATGGGGGGGGGGGAGCACAGACATCTAAAAAAATAGCATTTCACACACACACACATCCATCTACATATATTACACATTGACACAGATTCATACACATCACATAGACTGCATGTTGTTGATAACACATTGCTTAATGAAATGTCTCTACTTCCACCACTGTCCAATCCCCTTGTGGGGAGGGTTCTCCTTCAGGGGAAAAGCTAGTAACTGATGTGATGCTAGCTCGAGATTCATCCAAAGGAGATAGCAACTCTGCCCACCGACCCAATTCCACACTTCGTACACCTGCACGGGCTCCTCCCTCAGAAGCTGAGAGCAACAGAGTACGCCCGATGATCTGTTCCACCAAACCAAGCTCTGCACCTCTGGTGCTACACTCTTGAAGGCCACGTTCTGTCTCATAGATGGTGTATAAACTGTCAGCTGGAAGTTTTATGGAGACATCTAGAGATAGAGTGGCAGGACAAACACATAGTTAATTTACAGAACACAGTGACAATCTGAAGTGTGTACACAGATTAACAGTATAAGACAGTATATTTGGTTGAACGAGGGCAAAAGACTATCAACTTCATTAATAACTGATCTTGGAAATTGTATAAAAGGGACAGTCTAGTCAAAATTAAACATGCAATTAGGACATGCAATTTTAAACAACTTTCCAATTTACTTTTATCTTTAAATTTGCTTTGTTCTTTTGATATTCTTTGTGGAAAGCTAAACCTAGGTAGGCTCATATGCTAATTTTAAAGCTGTTGGAACCACCTCTTATCTCAGTGCATTTTGACAGTTTTTGACAGTTAGACACTGCTAGCTTATGTGTATCATATAGATAACATTGTGCTCACTGCTGTGGAGTTATTTATGAGTCCGCACTGATTGGCTAACATGCATGTCTGAACTCAGATAAGGTGCAGTCTGCAGAGGCTTAGATACAACGTAATCACAGAGGTAAAAATGTATATTAATGTAACAGTCAGTGTTTGTTATGCAAAACTGGGGAATGGGTAATAAAGAGATTATCTATCTTTTTAAACAATAAAAATTCAAAGTAGACTGTCCCTTTAAAGAATCTGCCAAGTGAATTGACAGCAATAAATTATAACGGCTTCCCTCTGTTTTCTTATTAGTTATAACACTAAATCTAAATGAAATACCTTATTTTAAAGTTACCTACAGAGTTTTCTCAAACTTCTCTAGGCTCCACCCCTTGATTCAGCTTGAAAAATCTGAAGGTGAAAGCTCCTTTTTCTTGCCTTAAAGGGATATGAAATCCAATATTTTGTTATTTCATGATTTAAACAGCATACAATTTTAAACAACTTTCCAATTTACTTCTATTATCAAATTTGCTTAATTCTCATGGTAGCCTTTGTTGAAGGAGAAGCAATGCACTACGGTGATCTAGCTTAACATATCATGAGAGGCATATATGTGCAGCCACCAATTACAATCACTAGCTCCCAGTAGTGCTTTGCTGCACCTGAGCCTCACTAGGTATGCTATTTAACAAAATATACCAAAAGAATGAAGCAAATGAGATAATTGAAGTAAATTGGAAAGTTGTTTAAAATTAGATGCTCTATCTGAACCATTCATTTAATTTTGACTTTACTGTCCCTTTAAAGGACTATGTAATACAGTAGCGTTGCATATTCATATATTTATGCATTGGTTACTCTTGCACATGCTCAGTAGGAGCTGGCATATAAAAAGACTGCCTGCTATTTTAATTGTAGAAGTTTAATTTTGACCTTAGCGACCCTTTAAGAGGGGACCTCTTGTCAACTTTGCTGATATAGTTATAATACCATCTCTCAAGAGACTTTAATTGGTTAGCTTTCACAAAACTTAAAGGGACATGAAACCCAAAAATGTTCTTTAATGAATTAAAGGGACATAATACTCATATGCTAAATCACTTGAAACTGATGCAGTATAACTGTAAAAAGCTGACAGGAATCACCTGGGCATCTCTATGTAAAAAAGGAAGATATTTTACCTTACAACTTCTTCAGCTCAGCAGAGTAAGTTCTGTGTAAAAAGTTATTCTTCAGTTACTGCCCAGCTGCAGGTAAAACATTTTTTACAAAAAATGAAGAAATGAACAGCAGCCAATCAGCATCAGCAGTGCTGAGGTCATGAACTCTTTTACTGTGATCTCATGAGATTTCACTTAACTCTCATGAGATTTCATTGTAAACTTCCTTACACTGAATAGGGAAATAAGATGAGTGTGCACGAAAGCTCGCTCCTTCCGCTGTCCCGGGACAGACATACTGATTTGTTGCTTAGAAATCCTTTACAATGGGATGTGGCTACTGAGAAACTTTTGAAGTAAAATATCTTTCTTTTTTACATAGAGATGTTCAGGTGATATTTTCTAGTCAGCTTTTTACAGCTATTCTGCATCACTTTCAAGTGTTTCAACATTTGGGTATTATGGCCCTTTAAGTAGATAATATAATTTTTAACAACTTACTAATTTACTTTAATTATTAAATTTGCTTAATTCTCTTTGGTATCTTTTGTTGTAAAGTAGGGAGGTAAGCTCAGTAGCGTGCACGTGTCTACAGCACTGTATGACAGTGGTTTTGCAAGAATGTTATACATTTGCAAAAGCATTAGATGGCAACACTATTTTCTGTCATGTAGTGCTCCAGACGTGCACACTACCTATCTAGATATCTCTTCAACAAAGAATACCATGAGAATGAAGCAAATATAACAATAGAAGAAAAATGGGCACTTTAAAAATGGTATGCTCTGAATGAATCACAATAGAACAATTTTGGGTTTCATGTCCCTTTAAATAATCTATTGTCACTGTTAATTTTGATGCCTTTCTCTTAAAGGGACATGAAACCCAAAAATTGTCTTTCATGATTTAGGTAGACCATACAATTTCAAACAACTTTCCAGTTTACTTCTATTATCAAATTTGCTTCATTCTCTTGGTATCATTTGTTGAAAGAGCTGCAATGCACTACTGGTTTCTAACTGAACACATGGGTGAGCCAATAACAATCAGTATATATATGCAGCCACCAATCAGCAGCTAGAGCCTAGTTTATTTGCTGCTCCTGAGCTTACCTAGATAAACCTTTTGGCAAAGGATAACAAGAGAAGGAAGCAAAATAATAAATAATTAAATAATAGAAGTAAATTGGAAAGTTGTTTAAAATCACATGCTCTTTCTTAATGTTTCTGAATGTCCCTTTAACCTTTTCTAATTCTGCAATGTTTTTACAAAAGTGCTACCCAAAACTGTTCTCTGTTTTCAAGGTGTAGTTGTACCATAAATTCTTTAGGCCTGTGCATTCAGCAGCTTCTGCCAGACTTTAGTGTGTTGCACTTTCACAAGACGAAATCCAGCTTCATAAAGAGACGAAGGCTGCGAGCGGCTGCTTTCTTTCACACTCATCAGCTCACAAAGCTGCTAAATGCACAGGCCTATCTTTCTTCCATTGTATTTATGTCCCTTTACGTTTGCTATTTTTTTGCTTTTGAAACTGCTGCCTGGCATTAAGCATTGCTACATTAGTTTATTTTCTATCAGAACCTCTAGGGGCCTAAACTTGTCCGCCACCTCTGATTGACACCCCCTGCTAGCCGATTGGCTGTGAATCTGCAGGGGGCGGCATTACACAAGCATTTCACTAGAAATGCTTGTGCAATGATAAATGCAGACAACTCTGATGCCATTTAAGTAACTCATTTTGCTTGTTTTTGCATCTCTAGTGCATAATTCATATATGTTATATCTCATTAGCCATTTACCAGCCCATTATTCCTGTTCTTAAGACACACTGCTCTGAAATCCCTTATCTAGGTAATTGATAAAGAAATGGTCCAATCCCTGAAGAACCCGAGTTATCGCTTAAGTCCAGTTTTTGTAAGAGTACCTTCTTATTTTTTCCCTAGTACTTTAAACAGCTGATTGTCTGTGTGCTAATGTTTCCTACAATTCACAGCCATTTAATTTTGTACAGTGATATCCCATCTCCCCCTTTTAGTGGTTAAATACATAGATACCATAGAACATTCATGCAATAATAGAGTGCTTTAATCAATTAGAGCATTTTATTATGCATTAACATGGTCATTTGAAGATCCCAAGAGAGACAGATTAGAACAGCTAAATGTGAGATATCAACATTATATTGCCAGTACAAATATTTATCTGTACAATATTTATAGATTCAGATACAACAATGAAATACCACCCCCCCCCCCCACTAATTTTTAGCATACTGAAATGACAATAACTAAGCTCTTGGTTGCATGTGATTTCAGAACAAAGCTATTAATCATGCTCATTGCCACAGGGGAGAAAGAATTATGCAATATGCACTCTAATGCATCAGTTTAATAATAGACACCAATGCAATAAACTTTTAAAAAGGACAATACACATTGGCTATAATTCTTTAAAATTATTGCCACTAATTAAAGGGACAGTCTACTCCAGAATTTATATTGTTTGAAAAGATAGATTATTATTTTTATTATTATTATACTTTATTTATGAAGCGCCAACATATTCCGCAGCGCTGTCCATGGATACAATTCATTTAAATAAAACAATACAAGACTTGTAAGAGACAGGACAAAATTTACAAACACATACAGGAGGGATTGAGGGCCCTATTCCCGTGGGAATTTACAATCTAGAAATCTAGATAATCCCTTTATTAGATATTCCCCAGTTTTGCATAACCAACACTGTTATATTAATACACTTTTTACCTGTGTGATTACCTTGTATCTAAGCCTCTGTAGACTGCCCCCCTAGCTCAGTTCTTTTGACAGACATACATCTTAGACAATCAGTGCTGACTCTTAAATAACTCCACGGGAGTGAGCACAATGTTATCTATATGGCACACATGAATTAGTACTATCTAACTGTGAAAAACTGTCAAAAGGCACTGAGATAAGAGGTGTTTTTTTAACAGTTTAAAAATTAGTTTTTATACTTTATACTCTATATAATCGATAGCTTCTGCACACACAAAATATATTTGAAGTAAAATACTTTATTAGTGCATAACAAGTTTATTAACTAGGTCTCTGACAATTTATATCTAATTGTGGGGTCAATCACATTCTATCGGATGGGGTGTTTTCGGCTGTTTTTGTCCCTAAAAGGGCTGTTTTTGTTTCAATGTGATCACAACAGCGTGTTTTTGGCCCCTTCCCGGATCGTGTTTTTGGCCCCTTCCCGGATCGCCGTTTTGGCTCCCCAAGAAAAGCCCTATTTTTACTATGGAGATGGAAAGTCCTTGGAAATTACAATTCATTTAAAGATACTTTTCAACAGGTTCTAGATCATTTTAGACTTATTGGGCCGATTTATCAAGCTCCGTCTGGAGCTTGATGCCCCTTGTCTAAAGACCGCTGCTTCATAACTTGTCCACCTGCTCTGAGGCCTTGGACAGAAATTAACCCGTTCGAATATGATCGGGTTGATTGACACCCCCTGCTAGTGGCTTGCGAACCTGCAGGGGGCGGCATTGCACAAGCAGTTCACAAGAACTGCTGGTGCAATGATAAATGCAGACAGCGTATGCTGTCAGCATTTATCGATGTGCGGCGGACATGATACGCTACATCATATCATGTCTGCTCGCACATTATTAAATATACCCATATATCAAATTCAACACCTAAAGGCTCTTGATAAAGCCACAAAATGGCCTTTGCAAGTATTCCAAAACTTTTTGGAATCATTCTATTATGTAGCTACTCTGTAATGGCCACATGAGACACTTTAGCTGTATATTTGATAGATGGTATCTATTAGTTAAAGCTTTATTTATCAATATTATATAGTCTGTCTGCAGTGGCCAAGGCCCACATTTACACGAAAAGCGCAATCCCATTTAGAATTTTAATAAAAGCAATTCTTAAAAGCAAGAATTGTAAAACACACTGTCATGAACCTGTTTTGATTCATGAAGGGTTAATTACCTTTGCCCCTCTTTTTTGCAACTACAGTGTTGCAATGAAGCAGTTACACCTTTTACTGTTTCAGTACTGTTAAAATACAGTTTTAGAAGACAATATACGTCCTTATAATAAAAGCTGCAGAATCTGTTGGCGCTCTACAAATAGCTGATAATAATAATAATCCTTAGTCTTCTACTTGTTTTTAAATGTATATTACGCCAAACCAGAAAACAGTGCTTTTAAAATCAAAAAAAGTAAATATTTAAAGGCACAGTCAACACCAGAATTGTTGTTGTTTAAAAAGAAAGATAATCCCTTTATTACCCATTCCCCAGTTTTGCATATCCAACGCAGTTATAATAATACACGTTTTACCTCTGTAATTATCTTGTATCTAAGCTTCTGCTGACTGCCCCCTTATTTCAGTTCTTTTGACAGACATGCAGTTTAGCCAATCAGTGCTCACTCCTAGGTCACTTTACGTGCATGAGCTCAATGTTATCTATATTAAACATGTGAACTAATGCCCTCTAGTGGTCAAAATGTATTCAGATTAGAGGCAGTCTTCAAGGTCTAAGAAATTAGCATATGAACCTCCTAGGTTTAGCTTTCAACTAAGAATACCAAGAGAACAAAGCAAAATTGGTGATAAAAGTAAATTGGGAAGTTGTTTAAAATTGCATGCCCTATTTAAATCCCGGAAAAAAAATTTGGACTTGACTGTCCATTTAAAAAGAAATACTTAAAATATCAAAAGTGTCAATGTAGTCATTAAGGTAATCAATATGCCTGTCATGCTTAGAAATGCAATGATCAGAATGGACCTCAATGTTATCTATATTAAACATGTGAACTAATGCCCTCTAGTGGTCAAAATGTATTCAGATTAGAGGCAGTCTTCAAGGTCTAAGAAATTAGCATATGAACCTCCTAGGTTTAGCTTTCAACTAAGAATACCAAGAGAACAAAGCAAAATTGGTGATAAAAGTAAATTGGGAAGTTGTTTAAAATTGCATGCCCTATTTAAATCCCGGAAAAAAAATTTGGACTTGACTGTCCATTTAAAAAGAAATACTTAAAATATCAAAAGTGTCAATGTAGTCATTAAGGTAATCAATATGCCTGTCATGCTTAGAAATGCAATGATCAGAATGGATTTAGGTTGCAATGGGTTAAAGGGACATAATACGTATAAGCTAAATCACTTGTGATGCAGAATAATTGTAAAAAGCTTAAACTCCCTTTGTAAAAATAAAGATATTTTACCTCAAAATGTCTGCAGTTCACAATAGTAAGTGTTCTGTGAACAGTTATCCTTCAGCTATTGTCCGGCTGCAGGTTGAAAAAAACAAAACAATAGCCAATCAGAATCAACGGTGTTGAGGTCACACTTTGCTTTACTGTGATCTCACGAGATTTCATAGAAAACTTCCTTAAACTGAGGAGGGAAATAACATGACTGTGTCTGCACATGCAAGGTGCACGCTCCCTTGCAGGTTCTGGGACTAGCATCCTGATTGGCTACTAAAACTCCCTTTACAATGGCACGTGACTACTGAGAAAACTTTGAGGTAAAATATCTTCTTTTTTTACATAGAGACGTTCAAGTGATATTTTCTAGTCAGCCTTTTACAATTATGCTGCATCACTTTCAAATGCTTCAACATTTGGGTATCATGTCCCTTTAATCTGTCATTTGTAAATAAGCTTTTCCTTTATACACTGTACAAAGGTTTAATTAAAAAGAACTTTACTGTAACCTTAAGAAGTGTGAAAGGGTCAGTGTATATGTCAGTTTCAGATGGATTCTTAGTGACATATTTATCAATGTGCGAGCGGACATAATACGAAGTAGCGTATCATGTCTGCCGGGCATACACTGTCGGCATTTATCATTGCACCAGCAGTTCTGGTGAACTGCTGGTGCAATGCCGCCCCTGCAGATTTCCGGCCAATCGGCCGCTAGCAGGGGGTGTCAATCAACCCGATCGTATTCGATCAGGTTGATTCCTGTCCGCGGCCTCAGAGCAGGCGAACAGGTTATGGAGCAGCGGTCTTTAGATCGCTGCTTCATAACTTCTGTTTCCGGCGAGCCTTCAGGAGCCATACGGAGCTTGATAAATATGCCCCTTAACTTCTACCTGATAACAAGTACTTAACACAATTGTATACACATTTTCAAGAACTTTTCTGTTGAAAACACGTTAGCGGCTGTGGGCTTTTAACGCACTGATCCATTTTGTATTGTGATCAATTAAAAGACACTTTTGACCAATTTAGCCAGTACCTAGAAAAGCCTTATCAGGAGCTTATAGCCGATAGATTGTGATTGAAACCTGAGTCATAGCCATGTATTTAGCATTTTCATAGATTTTGAGTGGCCAAAATTTGTGTCCTTAAAAATATTTTGCCCTATGCACAATCCTAGTGTGTTTTGGCATAAATTTGCCAAACGTAAAATAATCTACGCCATAAGATCTACTTTCCTGGCAAATTTCATGAGGATTGATTGGTATAGCCTTGTCTAAAAAAAATAATAATTCCTATTTCTATTTAAAAAACGATTTTTTCAAATGTACACTCTAATAACTATTAAAATTCTGAGCTAATTATTTTCAGATTTGTTTTTATTTGAATAATAAACAAAACTTAAAGAGACATGAAACCCAAACAAATTCTATCATTATTTAGATAGAGCATACAATAATAAAAAAGGTTCCAATGTATTCCTACTATTAAATTTGCTTTGTTCTCATGTTATTCTTTGTTGAAGAGATATCTAGATATGTAGGGGCCGATTTATCATCAGTCTGTCCGATATGATCCGCTCAGCGTTGTCGGCATTTATCATTGCACAAGCAGTTCTTGTGAACTGCTTGTGCAATGCCGCCCCCTGCAGATTTGCAACTAATCGGGGGTGTCAATCAGCCCGAGCTATTTCATAACTGCTGTTTCTGGGGAGCCTCAAAGGCTCCATTCGGAGCTTGATAATTCGGCCCCGTAGTATGCACATGCCTGAAGCACTACATGGCAGGAAATAGGTGCTGCCATCTAGTGCTCTTGCTAATATATAACATTGTTGCAAAACTGCTGCCATATACTGCTGCAGACACCTACGCACACCTGAACTTACATCCATGCTTTTTAACAAAGGATAACAAGAAAACAAATAAAATTTGATAACAGAAATAAATTGGAAAGTTGTTTAAAATTGTATGTTCTATCTTAATCATGAAAGAAATATTTGGGGTTTTATGTCCATTTAAGAGCATGTGTAGGCTGCAAATAAGTGCAAAAATACATTTAATCAACTTTGAAATGTAATTTGGTGCATTTGAGATTTGACCTTTATGTTTCTTTAACATACATTTTCCTCTTTATTGTTAGAGAACTGTTTTCTTTCTACTCTATGTGTATGGCAGGGTAACATTCATGTATGATGTATGTATGTTGGTGTTTTAGAGAGTGACAAACATAAATACAGACGAGACACATTTATGAGTATTGTCTATAGACACATAATTAACAAATATGGAATGGCAAACAAATAAGCATATACACCAGAGGCGTAACTACAAGTCACTGAGATCCAGGGCAAAGTCTGTGGCAGAGCCCCCCTCATTTAAACAGCACCCCTTTGAAAGCATAGCTAATGATATATATATATATATATATATATGTGTGCGTGTGTGTGCATACTAGCACGAAAAATGTCTGCTGCATAGGAACCCAGCTGTCCTCACTATTGCAGAGTCTGTCAGAGCGGTGTCTAAGCTGATGACACTAATTTTTGTTTTTAAACATGGAATAAAGTTTGGATCTTTTATATAGTGGACATGTCTGGACTCTTTTGTATATATATATAAACACACACATGGGGGCCAAATTATGATGCCCCTGTTTCCGCGGGAGCCTTCAGGCTCGCCGGAAACAGCAGTTATGAAGCAGCTCCATAACTGGTCCGCTGCCTCTGAGGCTGCGGTCTTCAATCCGCCCGATCCTATACGATCAGGCTGATTGACACCCCCTGCTAGCGGCCCATTGGCAGGGAATCTGGAGGGGGCAGCATTGCACAAGCAGTTCACCAGAACTGCTTGTGCAATGTTAAATGCATTCAGCGATGTCTGTCGGACATGATACACCACATCGTATCATGTCGGACAGACAATGGTAAATTGGCTCCATAGAGAGATGTGTATATATATATATATATATACTTCGTAGTAATAAAGCAGGGCACTCACAGGATTTGAAATAGTCAATAAGAGCCACCAGCTATTTGACACTATATATATATATATATATATATATATATATATATATACACACACACACAAACACATGCGCACACACACACACATATATATACACACAAACATATACACACAAACACATGCCCACACACACACATGCACTAGAGGTAGCTGATGCTCAGCCTTGCAAACACCAATAACAAACACTACAGCACTAAAAAAAAATCAATTACCACTGCAAACTGCTTGCTTTCTGTGTAGAGCTTTCTTCCTTTTTTGCTGTGCTTTTCAGTCAACACAAGTTTAGTGACCTCTAGTGGTGATTAGAAAAACTGCAGCCCCCTAAACAAACTGCTCTGAAATCTGAATCTGCTTGAGCAGCAACAGGTCCCCTAAAAGGACGGGCCTGGTTGAAATGGCAACCCCTGTAGTTACTCCCCTGATATACACACTTGCTAATGGTAAGATATTTTCATATATGACACATATAACAAACATTCAAGCATAACACAAATCATACAACAAGCAGCATAATGTATTGATGTATAAATCACATTAATGATAAAGCACACACCCTGCATTCAACACACAGGTGATAGATTATCACTTTATTATGTGACTTACACATAACAGCTAGAAAAGAAATGACATACATATGACACATGCATAAATAAAAACAAGGTTCACACATTTTTTAAAATAAACCAAAGTTTATTAAACATATAAAAAAAATACAAGAACGTAAGCTATACATCTGATGAGAGGAAATGAGAGGTATGATTAAGGGCAAGGCAAGAAGAGGAAGGGGAACAACAAACACAAAAGGATGAAAGACAAATGGGGTGATATGTGACATTGTTGACTTTTGATGGTTGTGTTATTCCCCTAACAGCTTTTTCCATTGAGAACCCAATATCCAGCCACTTAAGGAAATAAAAACCTTAAATTCTGTCACCAAAAAATTAAAATATGTACAGTTTGTCTAAGAACCCTTTCCCTGCCGGATATATACATGTACATGTTCAGTTTTTGCCCTCCCATACCAGCTCTACATGCCATTATGCTTGGTTATTACCTCTATTGGCTTCTTCTGCAACAGTTCCCTCCTCTTCTATATCTTCTTCTTGTTCTCCTACCCCTTGTAACTCATGGGTGTAAACACTACCCAGCACTTCTTTTTGAAGCACTGGTTGATTTCTTTTGGAAGGGTCAATTATTTCAAGGGGGGCTGCTCCTTGACACAGCCCTGCTGTATCTGTCTCCCGCATTGGCTGAGGAGCCTTGCGTCCTAATGATGCAGGAGTTCCTGCTGGGGTCTCTCCTCCTTCTTCTTGCCCCATGTGGATACCAAGGTCTGGGTCAGGTGTAAGAGTAGTGGGTGGAGATGTGGGTATGTCATCTGAGTGGGATTCTACTCCAGAGCTGCTATCTTCATAAGTCCTTAGCTCTTCTGGTGTACTAGTTTCACTGCTGCTCTGTCCTGCAAGTTGAGGATCACTGAGAGTGCTGCAGCCTGATGCCACAGTTTCTCCCTCATCCTCTTCTTTCCTTTCAGTCTCATTCTTTTCTCCATCTTGGCTCAGTCTTACTGGTCTGCATGGTTTTTCTTCAGTTTCACCCTTGAAGTCATATAGATCCTCACTGTTGACCACCACCCATGAGT
Source organism: Bombina bombina (assembly GCF_027579735.1). NCBI lineage: Eukaryota > Metazoa > Chordata > Amphibia > Anura > Bombinatoridae > Bombina > Bombina bombina. Next base: position 768,675,687 of record NC_069504.1, on the reverse strand, counting down.
CTTCATCCTCCTCCTCTGAGGACCCACTGTGTCTTGTAACTTTAGAGGTACACACAAGTGCATCTCGGGACTGACTAAATGTTTCTGTGGTAATATTACTCCCAGAAGGATGTACTAGAACTGTTGTAGCATCAAGTGAGCCCTCTGAATGAGATAATGATGGATCCGGAAAGGAATAAGAGATATTGTTTTCCAATGGACAAAGTTTGTGAAGGTCTATAGGTTTCAGTTCCATTGGTTCAGTCAAATTTTTAGTTGACTCTATTAGTGTTTCTTCTGGTACCTGTGCAAGGCTTATTGTATGAACATAGTTGGTGGTTTGGTGATTTGGTGATGCCAATAGTGTATTTCCTTCATCGTCTGCTAAATTCTTTGGTTCAGTATATTTATAAAGGGATTCTGTTAAAACAGTTTTATTTTCTTCTTTCATATGTATTGTGTCTGTCTCATTTGTTAATTCAGTGGGCCATGGTACCTTGTCTACATTGTTCTCTGACAGTTCATCATTTTTAGCATTCATACAATTTTCTACAGACGTAATGTTTTGTACCAAAGGTTTTTCTGTTTCTACTAGAAATATTACTGGATCCTCTACACATGTAGTCGGTGTTATTACCAATTGTACTTGTTCCATGGAAGGTGTAACTTGTTCCTTTGTAGACAATGATTCTGTAGGGGATTCTGTTTTTCTTTCTATTAATTCTAGTGCAGTGTTTTCATGTGTCACCTCATCAGCAGATTTATTTATAGATTCTAATGTATTTAATGATTCTGTCTGAGATTCTCCTTGCTCCACATGGTAGTCTATTGGGTCTACCAGCTTGGTAACTGAATCTATAAAATATGTAACTGATTCAACAGCTTCTTCTTCTGATTCAGATGCAGTGTTTTCAGGTTTCACTAAGCCCAGCGGTTTGCTTATTTGTTCTGGTACAATATTTACTTGTACACTAGGTACATTGACAGATGAAGGTAAGTTAGTTAACTGTTCTGTTAGAGATGTTACTTGATCCAGTTGACACTTTACTGGTTCCTCTAAAGTTTGTAGAAAATCTGAATATCCAAATACTTTTGTTGTCACCTCCTCTAATTGTTGTGACTCATTTGATGATTTTAGAGTTTGGAAATGTTTGCTTACTGGATCCAACGCAATGTTAGTTGTTGTACTCGTGGATAATGTTTCAGTTGTGGAATTTTCTTGTTCATCAACATACTGTAACGGCTCTTCTAATGCTTGTACCACATTCAGTGTACATTTAACTGATTGGCTAACTGTCTCATCTAAGTTTAAGGTTGTATTCTCTGGTTTTACAGTGGAAAAAGGTTTGTTTATTGTTTTCCCTGTAGTATTTACAGGTGCATTAGTATTTAATGGTTCTGATGCAGATATTTTTTGTCCCTCTACATCTACATGGTGGGTTGATTCCTTTAGAGTTTCTAGTAAGTCTAGTGAATATTCAGCTGATGCCTTTGCTATACCGTCTAATCCTAGTGTGATATTTTCTAGTATTATACTTTCAGAAGGTTTGTTTATCGGTTCCAGTAGAATATTGACCTGCTCATTTTTTAAACTTAATGAGTCAACACAGTCAGGTATTTGTTCAGATGAAGTTAATAGCTGTTTTTCTTGACACTGTATTGGTTCCTCTGAAAATTTGAATGATTCCAATGCACATGGCATACTTGCAGTCTCTGTAGCCTCTAGATCAGTGTTCACTTCTTCAAAATACTGTGTTTGTTTATTTTCTGGTTCCAGTACAATAGTTTCATTTTCTGATGGTAAACTAAAGTTAATTAAAAGTTCTTTCAAATTGTTATCAACATTCTGCAGAGGTTCTTTTTGATCAAGTATGCTTGCAGTTTCAGTTGCTATTTGTTCTTCTGGAGATGTATTTTGTTCTTTAATACAGATTAACTCCATATTTTTAGTTTCGGATTGTGTCTTAGATGACTGTTGTTCCATGCTCATACCCTCAGTACACTTTTCTACCAATTCAAACTGCAAAGGTACTTGCTCATCTGATATATTTACTGATCCAGTACAATCATTTATTGTATCATCAGAAGATGCTACTGATTCTGTTAAAGGTCCTATCAGTTCATTTGTTGCCATTGCATTTTCAGTGTTATTATATGATGTCATATCCTCAGCACACTTTTCTACAGATTCAAACTGCAAAGGTACTTGCTCATCTGATATATTTACTGATCCAGTACAATCATTTATTTTATCATCAGAAGATGCTACTGATTCTGTTAAAGGTCCTATCAGTTCATTTGTTGCCATTGCATTTTCAGTGTTATTATATGATGTCATATCCTCAGCACACTTTTCTACAGATTCAAACTGCAAAGGTACTTGCTCATCTGATATATTTACTGATCCAGTACAATCATTTATATTATCGTCAGAAGATGCTACTGATTCTGTTGAAGGTCCTATCAGTTCATTTGTTGCCATTGCATTTTCAGTGTTATTATATGATATCATATCCTCAGCACACTTTTCTACAGATTCAAACTGCAAAGGTACTTGCTCATCTGATATATTTACTGATCCAGTACAATCATTTATATTATCATCAGAAGATGCTACTGATTCTGTTGAAGGTCCTATCAGTTCATTTGTTGCCATTGCATTTTCAGTGTTATTATATGATGTCATATCCTCAGCACACTTTTCTACTGATTCAAACTGCAAAGGTACTTGCTCATCTGATATATTTACTGATCCAGTACAATCATTTATATTATCATCAGAAGATGCTACTGATTCTGTTGAAGGTCCTATCAGTTCATTTGTTGCCATTGCATTTTCAGTGTTATTATATGATGTCATATCCTCAGCACACTTTTCTACCGATTTAAACTGCAAAGATACTTGCTCATCTGATATATTTACTGATCCAGTACAATCATTTATTTTATCATCAGAAGATGCTACTGATTCTGTTAAAGGTCCTTTCAGTTCATTTGTTGCCATTGCATTTTCAGTGTTATTATATGATGTCATATCCTCAGCACATTTTTCTACCAATTCAAACGGCAAAGGTACTTGCTCATCTGATATATTTACTGATCCAGTACAATCATTTATTTTATCATCAGAAGATGCTACTGATTCTGTTAAAGGTCCTATCAGCTCATGTGTTGCCATTGCATTTTCAGTGTTATTATCGTCCACTTCCACTGAATGGTAGGATTCATCTTTGGTTAGATTCTCAGGTTTTACTAATCTAATATCTAATGATTCTATTGGAGTATGAACTTGATGAGCTGAAGATGCCTGTGTTTCATGTAAATCTAATTTGGTTTCTTCAGGAGAAGTTATGTAATTCATAGTAGTTTGATCAGATTCAACTCTTATGTCCAATGATCCTTGGGCAAACTTGACCAGGTTAACTATCTCAGGGGACATGGGTACTGTTTCCTCACTATTTAAATCTTCATCTGATACTTGAACTGGTCTTGTGGAAACATCTAATAGCTCTTCTGAAGAATGTACTTGTTCCACTAACTCTTTTTCTGGGCTTTCTGCTGGCTCTATAAGAGCGTTCAGCATTTTTGCCTGAGACATTTCTAACTCTGTTGATAATTGTACATTTTCTGCTGTGGATTCTACAGTTAGGTTTGCTGTTTCACTTAGTTTATTTCCTGGCTGCAGTGGGATTGTTTCTAACCCTGCCTTAGTTTTGATATAAGGCACTTTTGGGTTGTTTGATTCATCTAATTCACTTTGCAATTGTAAAGGGATATTAGCTTCAATAATGGAGTCTTGAATGAATTCTTGTGAAGGGTCTATTATACACGGTAAAGGCTCTAATGTTTTTATTAGAAAACTATTTGATTTTACATTATACTGTTCTGGCTGTAGTGAAGGTTTTACAGGGATGTCTAGTAAAGTTACTGTTTCTTCTACAATATTTCCTAATTCTTCTGCAGTCTCTTCTAATCCCAACACATTATTTACTGTTTTTATTATGTCAGTTGGTGTTTTTATTTGTTCCATCCTAGTGTTTGTCAGATCAGTTGATAGATTAGCAAGTTCAGTTGAAGATATGTTCTGTTCGTCAGAATCACGTTTGGGTTCCTCTTCCATACAATCTGACTTGTTTTCAGTGCTTACTCTTGCTATTTGTTTATTTTTTCCTTCATGTGGTCCTTTCAATGGTTTGACTGGAGAATTTAAAGGTTTCATTGGTGGTGAAGGCGATTTTACTGGAACGCCTATTGGGCCAGTTCGTTTAGAGGCACTGCTTACAGTTTTAACTGACTCAGATTTCGTATTTACAGATTTAGCTGGCACTGAAACATTTTTTACTGGTTTTGTTGTTTTAGATGGAGATTTTGCAGATTTAGCTACCACAGATCCATTGTTTGCTGATTTAACTGATGTAGATTGAGCTTTTGCTGGTTTTGTTGACAAAGATGCAGATTTAACTGTTTTAGCTGATCCAACGTCCATTTTTACTGGTTTTGATACATTTGATGTTGTATTTATTAGTTTACCTGGTGAAGATATTGTTTTAACTGACTTAAATTGCAATGGTGACGAACTAACTGGTTTATCTGGAACCACCACAGGTTTTGTTTGTTTAACTGGTGTAGATCTAATTTTCACAGAATTAACTGCCTCTTTTGTAGTAGTTACTTGTTTAGGTAGTGTAGATGCTGTGTTTTCTGGGCGCTGGAACTGTGTCTTCACTTTTGGTATTGCACCAGGCCCAAGAGATCCACCTACTTCTTTCTTGCTAGCTTTGTTCCCTTTAATAGACAGAGAAGCGTCTCCTTCCCTTGTAGTACATGATTTGCCATTCTGTGATCCCCCTATGGACTTTTTAAGAGCTTCAGCCTTTGTTGTAGGAGGTGTTGTTACTGACTGTTCTTTTTTGTCTCTGATCTGATGACGAGCCACAATATTAGATGAACATTTGACTGGTGATGTCTGATCTAAAAATAAAGAAAATGTAATTGTTAGTTTATGGCTTGTAGGTGAAAGGAAAATACAATTTTATATATTTCAAGATTGTCCAACATTTTCACATGAGCAACCACATTGGGTGTTATTTACTGTTTCGGAGGGCCAATGAACAAAATGATATAAATTACTGTCTAACAGTTTCATTCTTATGTGACTCACCCATAAACTTAAAAATCAATGTGTTGTAATTTAGATATCTAACAAATCCTTGTATTGACTTTTCTTTTCTGTGCCAAATAATAAGAAATGTATCTATAAAGAGCATGTAATATTTAAAGGGGCATTAAAATTAAACTTTCATGATTCAGATAGAGCTGTAATTTTAAAGGGATATGAAACCTAAAAAAATTATTTTATGTTTAAGATAAAGCATACATTTTTAGACAACTTTCCAATTTACTTCTATTGTCAATTTTGCTTCATTCTTCTTCTTTTGGTGTCCTTTGTTAAAGGAGCAGCAATGCACTACTGAGAGCTAGCTGAACACATTGGTAAGCCAATGACAAGAGGCAAATATGTGCAGCCACCAATCAGCAATTTGCTCTCATCTCCTGAGCCTACATAGGTATGCCGTTCAACAAAGGATACCAAAAGAACTAAGCAAATTGGATACTAGAAATAAATTGGAAAGTCAATTAAATTATATGCTTTATCTGAATCACAAAGGACAATTTTGGATTTCCTGTCCCTTTAAGACACTTTTAAATTTACTTTAAATTTACTCTATTCCCTTGGTGCAGTTTGTTGAAACTATATTTACATATCCTCAGCAGCAGCAATGCTGGTGACTGGTGGCTATACCAGATATGACCAGCCAGTTCCCAGTAGATTTGGATTTGGACTTACAGGAAGATGTCTTAAAACATCAGCCCATTCTTGTGACTTAACTAGCCATGCCCTTCATTTACTCTTTTATTACAAATATTGTTGAGGGTATAGTTAAACTTTACAATCACTTTAAGTTATATACCTTTTGGGAATTTAGGGTGAGAATCTTACCTTTCTCTGTCACTCCTCTGGTTTTCATAAGAGAAGGGCTGCAAGAGATAATAAATTAGCTAAGTTATATATATTTCTTATGCACTGGTGCTTTAGTGTATGGATAGAATAGTATGTGATTTTCTAATATATTTAAATTAAATGCACAAATAACAGATATGTTCATTAATGGAACATGTTTGAACTTTTGGATTTTCTTTTAGGATGGTTAGTATCTCTATAATGATTTTTGGTCATTTCTATCAATACTGAATTTATACTTTCAATCCGATATACAGTATCTGTCCCAAACACATATAAATTAATGAATATTTAAATAAGCAGTAAACACAAACATTGACAAAAATAAACATTATACTTACAGATAAATCAAATTATTCACACCCAAAGAGGTGACATAGGGGCCGATTTATAATTTGTCTGGCTGTCAGCATTTATCTTTGCACAAGCAGTTCTGGTGAACTACTTGTGCAATGCCGCCCCCTGCTTTTTAAATAAAGATAGCAAGAGAACGAAGAAAACATTTATAATAGGATTAAATTATAAATTTTTCTAAAATTGTATGCTCTATCTGAATCATTAAAGAAAAAACTTGGGTTTAGTATCCCTTTAATTTTGTAGTATTACACTATGCTGCATGTGATTTAATAAATGTTAGCTTTAACATGGTATAAAGATGAGATAATGGGGTTGATTTATGAAAGTGCAAGCACATCGATAAATGCCGACAGTATACGCTGTCAGCATTTATCATTGCACAAGCAGTTCTTGTGAACTGCTTGTGCAATGCCACCCCCTGCACATTCACGGCCAATCGGCCGCTAGCAGGGGGTGTCAATCAGCCCAATCGTATAGGATCAGGCGGATTGATGTCCGCAGCCTCAGAGCAGCTTGATAATTCGGCCAAAATTACTTTACTATCACTTTAACAACCCTTTTGTTTAGTTAAAGGGACATGAAACCCAAAATTTTTCTTTCATGATTCAGATAGAGAATATAATTTCAAACAACTTTCCCATTTACTTCTATTATTTAATTTGCTTCTTTCTCTTGTTATCCTTTGCTGAAATGTTTATCTAGGGAAGTTCATGTGCAGCAGAGAACCTAGGATCTAGTTGTTGATTGGTGGCTGCATATATAAACTGATTGTCATTGGCTCACCCATGTGTTCAGTTAGAAACCAGTAGTGCACGGCTGCTCCTTCAACAAATGATACCAAGAGAATAAAACAGATTAGATAATAAAAGTAAATTAGAAAGTTGTTTAAAATTGTATTCTCTATCTGAATCATGAAAGAAATGTTTTGGGTTTCATGTCCCTTTAAGTATTTTATTGGCAATCAGGTGAGCATAAACTAATTTAAACACCACACCTGAAATCCTTAGTGGCATGTAAAAATACATGTCAGCTCTAACCATTGAATTCTGTGAAAAGGAGCCTTTCTTTTATTCTGAACACCAGGACAGGATAAAAGAATAATAATCTTGGAACCAATGTTCCAAAACTGAATTACCTTATCCTGAATAAAAAAAGAGATTATGTGATGAGGAAATAGTCCTAAAAGGAAACAAGTTTTGACGAAAATGAATATAAAGTTTTAAAGGTACACTGCAACACAACTAGAAGAACCAAATATTGATCATAAGGAGGAATGAGAACTAATACAATGGCATAGAGTCAGTGGCAGCTCTCCTCTCACTTGCTCCGACTCCGTTTCGCCCGTCTCTCTCGCGATAGATATATATATATATATATTTATATATATATATATATATATATATATAAATATATATATATTATATATATATATATATATATATATATACTGTATATATATATATATATATATATATATATATATATATATATATATATATAAATATATAAAACTATGGGATCCTGACCCATGAAAACAGATTAAAAAAAAATTAACTGAGGAGAAAATGAGGAGGAAAGCAGAGAAAACCATGCTAATCAATGCACACAGCATAACAAATATTTCTAACAGGAGCAAAGAGGTTAAAAAAAGCATGCGTTCAGCTGTGAGCTGGAAGCCTTTATGTCCTGTCCTGCACAGCAGAACACATTATTTACAGCCCCCTCTAACGTTGCTCACTCCTACATTCTCCTGACTATAATAAATTAGAGCATGCCATCTATGTTATGTTATTAACTGTCTGAGTCCCAAACTTTACTCACGGCACCTTAAATCCAACACTCGTGTGATTGATTGTCATATTCTCTGCTTCTCTCTGTATGCAAAGGCTGTCAGCACCAGGGTCAGGGTCATAACTCTATACGTTTTCAGAGTAGTGCCTGCCCCTGTGACATCGGCTGAGCTACGGACCCTGGGCAACCTCTGCCCCTGCTCCTGATCTTGTGCTGATTATAAATATTTAATATCAGCCCTCAGACTGAAAACCATCAGACAGTTGAGGATGAGGGGTATGCATCATCATGGACATGTGGGAGGAGGAGCCTCGTCAGCACGAGGGTGAAGGCTGGTTCTTCTCACTCGCACATCCAAAGCTGTGCGATTAAGAAGGTATAAGGCTGGGTTAGAGGCGGCGCCGCAGGCACTTAGAAATAAGTGCAGAAGGCTTGAAGCCTATACTTCTATCTACAGTGCGGTGTGATAGATAGAAGTAAAAATTGCATTTTTTTATTACAATACTGGACTGGAACCTTTTTTTGCTTAATAAATATAATTTCAGCAATAGGAAGGCTATTGGAAAAATTATATTTATTCAGCCCAAAAAAAAGTCTTGTTTTTTTTCTTTAGGGGTTCACGTGTGCCTGTGCTCCTATGGAGGAGCCTCCACTGTAAAGAATGTTTCCAAAGTCCAACAGAAGGTCCAGCCATCAAAATGGTGCACAATCTTCCACTGAAAGAGAATGGAAAGTTCAAGGAACCAGGGGCATAACTAGACCTTCTAGGGCTCCAGGGCTCTCCATTTCAAAAGTGCCCTTTCACTAGCAACAACTATTTTTTATTATTTTTTTATTAATGAAGCGTGGCTAGAAAGGCTATTTGATGGGAGGTGAAAATGTCACCTAAAAAAGTCCTGGATGATGCATCTGGAGATGTTGGTTGTTGGAATGTATTAAATGGAAATTAAACATTAGGGGGTAGATTTACCCCCGAAGTTTCCGGCAACCACTGTTTCTTAACTCATCCGCCACCTCTGAGGTGGCGGACTGCAATCATCCCAATCTGATATGATTAGGATGATTGACACCCCCTGCTAGATGCCGATTGTCCGCGAATGTGAGGGGCGGCATTGAACAAGCATTTTACCAGAAATACTTGTGCAATGTTAAATAGCCGGCAGCGTATGCTGTCGGCATTTAGCAATGTCGGGCGGACATGATTCGCTACAGCAAATCATGTCCGCCCACCGCTTAATAATTAGGCCCCTAAGGGCTAGATTACAAGTGGAGCGCTAATTTATCACATGTCTGTAAACGGGCAAATTCGATAAATAACTGGCCATTACAAGTGGCTGGTTATTGCTACCGCAAGCTCACAGTAGCAATTAGCGCTCCGAAAATTAACCAAATGTCCCCCAATTGCCCCTAAATTTAAGTGTAGTGCATTTTGTTAATAAAAAAACTCTGCACAAATCAGTTATTAGAGGTTAAAGTGAGGGGATGTAGGGTGCCCAGAGGCAGACCATTTTTCTCTTTCTGCGTTGAGATTTTTTTTTAGTGAGAAATGTTTTGCAAGTCCTTTTGAAATGAAACTTAATTTATATCAGACAGTTACATTAAAGCACCATCTCAACTGCAACATGTTGAGTATAACATTTTATAATATATTGCAGCAGTTAAAAATAGTTAAAAATGTTTTCTTAAGTTGTTAAAGTGTCTCTTGAATACATTTGATTCCCTTGCTCTTGATCTAATATCACATATAGGGCCAAATTACAAGTGGAGCGCTAAATATAACTTTCATAAAAGCAATATTTGCGCTATATTGTGTAATACCTGTGCGCGCTAATGTGTGCCGGTATTACAAGTTGTCAGCAATGCGAACGCAACCTCCTGCTCACATTGCTAGGAAGCATTGTGCTGATTAGAGCGTTCTTTGAAAGGCTCCAATGGGAGCCTTGTTCTGATGCCCTCAGAGACAGCCTCAGAACCTAAGCGCAGCGAAGGGGGTAAATAGCGCAGTGATGGCAGCAAATATAAATATATATGTATATACTTATTTACACATATTAACACATAAATATATATGTATATAAGCATATACATATATATTTCCTGGGAACACACAGTTCCCATAGACTGCAATATAAAGATACTTCTCAGTGCTGTTTTTTTTTTTCTAACACCCCACTCCCGCCAACTTACCCCAAAATACTGCCTAGTGCAGTTATTTTATTAAAGAATAAAGATGCTTCTATCTTTATTTTTTAATCAAATACACTACAATGTATTTTGGGTGCATTTGGGGTACATTTATAAAAACTAACCAGAGATCTGATCTCTGGTTAATTTTATAAGCACTAATTGCTACCGCAAGCTTGCGGTAGTAATAACCAGCCACACGTGCAATAATTTAGCACTCCACTTGTATTCTAGTCCATAATAAGGTAAAAATTTTGTAATACAAAAGGTACATTGCTCATTAGAATGTTTTACTACATTCAGGAGTCACAGCTTTGCAGACCAGGAAAGGATTGACAAGGTTGTAAAAATCCATGAGAGTCAGTCCTGCATATTTGACTGTTCTCTTCAAATAATACTTCTCTCTGGTTGCACTGTTATAGAAAATTTACACAGCGCAACCAAAGCACAGCTCTGTTTGAAGAAAACAGCCTGATGCAGAGCAGTGCTGCAAAGCAAAAGAGCTTAACAGTTCCTCCATGTGTCCTGATCTTTCTGCAGACATGCTGCATTTTCTAGGATGACATCTCGGATCACAGCATGTTCTGCCTTGGGGGTGGGGTGTTTGAAAATAAACAGCACTAAAAAGTGCCTTTACATAGCGGTCTATGGGGAACTGTGAGTCCTCTAAAAAATATATATGTATATGCTTATATACAAATATATGTATGTGTTAATATGTGTATATACACATATAAACACATAAATATATATATGTATATATTCATATACATATATATTTAAATTTGCTGCACGACTTACCCCCTTTGTTGCGCTAGGTTCTCATGCCGTGTCTCACGGCATGAGAATGAGACTCCTATTGAAACCTATGGAAGTGCACTCTATTGAGTGCAAAGCTTCCATGCAATGCAAACACAAGCTCGCATTCACATCGCGCTGTACTTCAAATACCAGCACACATTTGCGTACGCTTACATTACGAGTGGAGAGCAAATATCGCTTTCACGAAAGCGCAATTCTGCCCCCCTCGAAATCTGACCCTAAATTCATTTTATAAGCATAGTATTGAAGTTATTCCCAACTAGTCATGGGTGCCGCCATGTTCAAATCTATCTCACTATTTTCCAGTGATGATGACCTGTTTGCACATGTCCAGCAACTCTCCTTCAGATAACTGCAGTGTAACCTAGGTTCCATATAATTTTGTGTTTAGTATACCTTTAATTCAAGATCCTAGAATAAAAGGGAAACCCAGGATTTCAGACCCAGAAAAAAATCTGGGTTTCTAAATATTTATTTGAACTCTGAGTTGATTCCATACCACACTCCAACTAAATAAGCAAGTATCTTTGGTGTATACAATACATCTGGGTTACAAAAAACTTCCAGTGGAGTATCTACTTTTCAACAGCCAACAGCTGTAAATTAAATTCAAGTAAATGAGTAAGATAGATTCTCTGGATTCTCTGTGGCTTTTCTGAAGCTGACAGAGAACAGAATGGTTTATGTAGAAATTGAATGTACCATAAAGACTTGGGAGTTCTACCTATTTCAGGAAAGCACAAGGTATATGCCTGTCCAGTGCCCGAATATTACATAATAATATAATAAATAAAGCTCTTGCATTCAAACCCTGCTGAAAAGTGTTATGATAAAGGGTTTCAAATTTAAAGCAATACTAAACCCAAATTTTTATCTTTTATAATTCGGATAGAGCGTGCAATTTTAAGAAACTTTCTAATTTACTCCTATTATCAATTTTTCTTTGTTCTCTTGGTTCAAAGTAGCCACCAATCAGCAAGAGCTATCCAGGGTCCTGAACCAAAAAAAGGCCGGCTGCTAAGCTTACATTCCTGCCTTTTTTTTTTTTTTTTTTTTTAAATAAGTTTTTTATTGGGTGACAATTCCAACAGCATTCACAAACTTTAGTCATATGATAACAATAAAATTGAAAAACATGTTATACTTTCAAAAACAGAACTTATGATTAATTTTTGCCGCTGAACTGCCCTCCCCACTTTTCATTTTATCTCCCCCCCTCCCCTATTTAACATCAACCATCTCCCCTGTTCAATTATCCTCTCTATCTCTGCCCCCCCCCCTTCTCTGGGGCTCCATATACTCTTCCACCCTTCTTCTTCTATCATTTCTGCATGTACAACGTTTAGTGTCTTTCAGATTGGTAAAAGTTCTTACCCGTTATCATTCCTTTTCTGGTAGTGTTCTGCAGTTAAATGCCTCCGCATATTAATGTTTAGCAGTGGACTCCTTCCCCCCCTGGGACTCGCTTTTCCAATTTGTAGTGTTTACAGTATGTTCCATTCCCCTCTCAGTTGTGCAGTTAATATGTATTCTGAGTTACGGAATGGGTGTAATATCTGTTTTTGTATCTGAGTTGACTGTTGTAGGATCAACCTCTCCCATTTCCTCATGAAAACCTTGACCCTATCTTTTACATCTCTCATGATATCAAATTGTTCTATTATCATCTGTTGCCGCAGCGCACTTTTGAGCTCTCCTAGTGTTGGTGGTTCCCTCTTCCTCCATTCCTTGAGAATTAATTTCCTTGCAGTGAGGATTATGTTATGTATAAGTCGTTTCTGTGTGCCTAGTTTAGCTGTAATGTCTAGAAGTACTATAGCTTTCCCATCTAGTTTAATCTGGGTAGAGCACATCTTGTTTATCCATCTTTCCGTCATGGCCCAAAATTTTGTCAGTCTTGGGCAAGTCTCAAGTAAATGTACATATTCAGGGTCTGGCTGCCTACATTTGACACAGACATTTTCTGCGTCCTTCACCCATTTACTGTATAACCTGGGGGTGACATGTGCCCTATGAATCGTTTTGATGTGCATCTCCCTTATGTCTGCTCCTATGGTGGCTTTCCTGACTTTTTCTATACTCTCTGTGATTTGTTCCTCCGAAATTGGTGTCTGCAGTATGTCTGACCATTTGTCGCCCAGGCTTGCCCTGTGCTTTTGGTTTGGCCTGTCTATCAGCATTTTGTATATTGGGGAAACAGAGTGACCCCCTTGGGATGTTAGAGCGACCAGTTTTGATATCGGGTCAGTATGATCTGTGAAATCTATGTTTTTCTGCAACTGTGTAACGTAATGTTTGACTTGCAAGTATGCAAAGTGGTGCTGTCTAGGTAGTGTGTATTCTTTTTGTAGGTCTTGGAATGTATGGATCAACCCTGTAGACTCCGACACCAACTGTTTAACTGCGTGTAAGCCTTTGTCTTTCCATTGTTGAAATGGTTTTGTCGTCAGTCCTGCCGGGAAGTCAGGGTTCCCCCCCATGGGTATAAATTTCGTGTGTGTACGTGATACCCCCATCCACTTACACATCTTTGTCCAGGCCCTTACTGATTCCCCAAAGATTGGAAAGTCCTTGGTCCATATGCATATTTTGTGATTTTCCATGTGTGGTAACATAGCTAATGCCCATGGCTGAACCATACTGCTTTCTATTTCCTTATGTGTGAAGTGGTTTGTGTTACTTAGCCAGTCCAAGACGTATTTGCTAGACATGGCCCAGTTGTATAGTTCCAAGTTCGGTAGTCCAAAACCTCCTGCATGAACCGAACACATGAGCTTCTCCAGGCTAAGCCTGTGTTTTTTCCCTGACCATATAAACTTCGCCAATTGTGTGTTTAAATGTTTCAAATCTTTCTTGTGCAATAGCATGGGAATCATTTGGAAGGGGTACATAAGTCTAGGAAACAGGATCATTTTTATCAGGCAAATTCTACCTGACATTGACACCGGTAATGCCTTCCAATTTCCGAGATCCTCTATGATTTTGCTAATTATCGGTTTATAGTTAAGTGCATACCATCTGGATGGGTCCTTTGATAAGCTAATCCCCAAGTATTTAATAGTGTCCTCTAGTATTTTAAATTTGAATCCTAGGTCTTCTTTGTAGCCAGATGGAGATAGCCACAGGATCTCACTCTTATCCTTGTTAATTTGGTACCCCGAGATTTTGCTAAAGTCCTCAATAATAGACATTAGTCGTGGTGTGTCCCTTTCTGGGTCCGATATGAATAATACCATATCGTCTGCGTACAGGGATAGGTGCAATGTCGCCTTTCCCACCCTTATTCCTTGTGTTTCAGTCCTAATTCTGTATGCTAGCGGCTCCATAGCCAAGTCAAAAAGGAGGGGAGACAGAGGGCAGCCTTGCCTCGTTCCCCTCCCCAGTCGGAATCTTGGAGAGAGTGTGCCATTGATAATTACTGCCGCCTGAGCTGACCTATAAATGCTGGCGATCGACCCGAAGAAGGAGCCCCTAATTCCATATCTAGTTAACGTGTGGAATAAATGTTCCCACAGCACCTCCTGCCTTTTTTTTTAAAAGATACCAAGAGAACAAAGAAAAATTGATAATAGGAGTAAATTAGAAAGTTGCTCGCATGCTAAAATTGCATGCTCTATACGGATCATGAAAGAAAAAAAAAAATATGCTTACCTGATAAATTATTTTCTTTTCTGGCATGGAGAGTCCACAAATCCATTCAATTACTAGTGGGAATTTAACTCCTGGCCACCAGGAGGAAGCAAAGAACACCCCAGCAGAGCTGTTAAGTATCACTCCCACTTCCCATAAACCCCCAGTCATTCAGCCAAAGGAATATGAAAAGAGAAGAGGATACAAGGGTATAGAGGTGCCTGAGGTTTGAAAATAGATAAAAAGATGTTGTAAAAGAAAATTAAGGGCGGGTCGTGGACTCTCCATGCCAGGAAAGAAAAGAATTGATCAGGTAAGTATAAATTTTGTTTTCTTTCCAATGGCATGGAGAGTCCATGAATCCATTCAATTACTAGTGGGAACTAATATCAAAGCTAGAGGACACAGAATGGAAGAGAGGGAGAACAAGACAGACAGACCTAAACATAAGGCACCACCACTTGAAGAACTTTCCTCCCAAAAGAAGCCACAACTGAGGCAAAATTAGCGAATTTGGAAAATTTTGAAAAAGAATGCAACGAGGACCAAGTGGCCGTCATGCAGATTTGTTCCACAGAAGCCTCATTTATGGAGGCCCAGAAAGAAGAGACAGCCCTAGTGGAATGAGCCGAAATCCACTCAGGAGGCTGTTGTCCAGCTGTCTCATAAGCCAACCGAATAACACTTCTCAACCTAAAAGAAAGAGTAGAAGAAGTGGCCTTCTGGCCCTTATGCTTACCAGAGAAAACAACGATAAAGGCATAAGGCTGCCCAAAATCTCTAGTTGCCTGCAGATAGAATATCAGAGCACGCAAAACATCCAGGTTATGCAACAGACATTCCTTCTGAGAAGAAGGATTAGGACAGAACAAAGGAACAATAATTTCCTGTTCGATATTGCGGTCCGACACCACCTTAGGAAGAAATCCCAACTTAGCACGAAGGGCCGCCTTAACCGCATGAAAAAGTAAAGTAAGGCGTATCACACTGCAGTCGAAAACTCTGAAACTCGGCAAGCAGAAGAAATAGCAAGGAGGAACAGAACTTTCCAAATTAACAAATTAATATCAACAGAGTGCATAGGCTCGAACAGAGCCTGCTGCAAAACTCTAAAAACAAGATTAAGGCTCCATGGAGAAGCAGCAGGTGGAAACACAGGTCTGATTCAACCAAGGCCTGAACAAAGGACTGAACGTCTGGTAGGTCTGCCAGACGTTTATGCAAAAGAATCAAAAGAGCAGAGATCTGACCCTTCAGAGTAGTGTGACTACCAAGCCTTTCTCCATCCAGGCTCTCCTGAAGAAATGACAGAATACGGGGAACCCTCACCCAACTCCAAGAGAAACCCTTAGATTCACACCAATAAAGGTATTTACGCCACACCTTATGGTAACGAGTTCCCAGCTTATGAGTTTGATCTTCAGACACAATCTTCACACATCCTCCTAATGTACAAGGCAATGAATGACTGGGGGTTTATGGGAAGTGGGAGTGATACTTAACAGCTCTGCTGGGGTGTTCTTTGCCTCCTCCTGATGGCCAGGAGTTGAATTTCCACTAGTAATTGAATGGATTTGTGGATTTTCCATGCCATTGGAAAGAAAATTGGGTTTAGTATCCCTTTAATTAGATTTGTAATAAAATCAATAGTTTTATACATCCAGTTTATTAAATGGATTTCAGATATCTACTTTAAGACCATTAAAGGGACTTTAAACTCACAGCTTCTATGAAAGAATATTTAAAACTGTTAAAAATATAGTTTATACAAATTAGTTAAAGGGCCATGATACCCAAATGTTGAAACACTTGAAAGTGATGCAGCATAGTTGTAAAAAGTTGGCTAGAAAATATCACCTGAACATCTCTATGTAAAAAATAAAGATATTTTACATAAAAAGTTCCTCAGTAGCCACATCCCATTGTAAAGGACTTCTAAGCAGCAAATCAGTATGTCTGTCCCGGGACAGCTAAGGGGTTGAGCCTCGTGCACACTCATCTTATTTCCCTATTCAGTTTAAGGAAGTTTACTATGAAATCTCATGACAGTTAAAGTGAAAGTTAATTTTGATCAGTTAAAAGAGTTTCTAATTATACCCATGTATATAAACATAATCGCCATCTTTATTTGAATAAAAAATATAAATATCTTCATATTTTTACTAACTTTTGATTCTGCCGTTTTCGCCCTGACTCCTCCCATCTTATTCTTCCTGCTTTCTCAGTATTACGTATAGAGAGGTCCCACCCGCTCTATACGTATCATCTAAGCGCGTTCACAACGATCAGAACGATTTGTGCATGCGTGATTTAACTATGCGATCCGCAATGCGCATGCGATTTACAATACTGCTGGGCTCCAATGAGCAGGCGTCTCCCTCAACTCGCAACATAGTAATGAATGGATCACGATATTGTATTCATTCATTACTATGTTATTTGCAAATGCGGAGAGTAATGCCAAGACGATTATGCGCACTAAGGTGTGAAGGATGTGCGCATGCGCGAATCGGCCACCAGCATTCTGAATGCGTCTATGCTTATTACAGGGGACGCATGCGCAGATGGGCCAATACTAAAATGACTTAGTGTCACGGCCGCCTAACGGCCAGGATTTCAATTGGAAGATACAAATACGTCATGAGGAAGTAGAAAAGTAATAGAAAAACAGGTTGATATTGCCGGATGCGATATTGAGATTTTACAAAGGTAAAACTTCGTTTTCAAATATAAGTAAGCAATTTGATGAATGAAACTCATAATTAATTTAAATCTTACATTGAATTCTGATGAGACAACCTTTAAACTTTACCTTCACTTTAAGTGAAATCTCATGAGATCACAGTAAAATAGTTGATGACCTCAGCATTGCTGATGCTGATTGGCTGCTGTTCATTTCTTCATTTTTTTTTCTGCTGAGCTGAGGAGATTGTGAGGTAAAATATCTTCCTTTTTTACATAGAGATGCTCAGGTGATATTTTCCTGTCAGCTTTTTACAGTTATACTGCATCAGTTTCAAGTGATTTAGCATATGAGTATTATGTCCCTTTATGTTAAAGCTGATCTTTTTTAAAAAAAAAACAGGAAGTGCATGAATATGCACAGCCTGTCTGTGGGATAGATTGCTCATTGGTTGGTAAAAACAACTCAAACAGCTTTATTGGTGCACTGTTACTCAACTCACAATCATAAAAAAATGTTTTTTTTCTTTTTGGAATATGTAACAAAGAAAACTTACTTTAATGCACCTTTAATGTTTATAAAATTGCATAGAATAATATATTAAAAGGAAAACTGATTTAACTTCATGCTTTTGATCAATTTCCACCAATTTATCTTTCTAAGTTAAAACTGTTCCAACATATCCAGTGAACTTGTATTACACAACAAGAGAAGTTGGCAGATCTTACCTAACAGCAAACCTTATTATTATAAATGATATAACAGCCCTATATCCAGTTCTGGCAAGCACACACCCATAAAGCCTTTATTACATCAAAATGTTGTTTGGATCTTTATCAAAGATGTTTAAATACAAATCAATAAGCCATTTGGTGATGTGCCTTCCAAACCCTGGGTCTGGAGTTGCATTTTTGCAGACATACAAAGAACACATTTTATAGGTCTGTCAGTAGTTCATTAGGGATCCCATAATGTCAGATTATTATGATATTTCTGCAATAATATAATTGCCATGCAATAATACACTTATTCTTAGGTATATCAAGCTGGTGAACCACTAAGCAAACTTTTTAAGGTGATACACAACTCAAAGTAAACATAAAAAGAAACAGATTGTGCTGAAAAAAACAGCAAGTAACACACATTTTCTTGCAAAATGAGCACGAAGATTTATGACATTAAGCTTGATATGCCTTCCTGTAAAGAACCCAGCCCCCTTGTGGGACTGAGATAGGAAGTAATGGACACATTTAATAATAAAAGGTTAAAATCCTTTTAAAATTATTAATATAACATATTGCAATGATTAAGTATAAGACACTGCTTTGTGCTTTTGTATTACAGCAATGAACCAGACTGTTTATATCCCTTTAGGTACCACAAATCATGACTTGTTAGATACTTAAAAAAAACAATTATACGCAACCTTTTTCATTCTGGATGATGGTGGACTATGTGGACTATGGTTTACATAGAGACATGACTAAGGACCTGGTATAGGCCCAAAACGTTGTTTCCTTTTTTGTACTTTTTATCCAAGGCTTGAGTTACTTTGTTTTCTGACTATGGTTTACAACATCAAATGTATGTTGTTGTTTACAATACAATATAAGTCCCTAAACCACCCGCATCAATTAATCTACAAATGTATCTATATCTATCCACGCTCTGCATCACGTTCTCTCCCAACTCCAGAACTTCTCCATCAGATTATCACCCACAATGCATAGCTTTAAGAGAAACTTCCTATTTATAGAGGGTTACCACATCTTCTCTAAAAGTTGATCATCATCCTGTCAAACAAACCTTGAACTGCTGTATCTCACTGCTTCAACTACTACAGTTATCACACAACTGTCTCCTCACCCTTCAGACTGTAGATTGTACTTTGTGAATTAATGTCATCATGTACCCTTACTCATGGGAGCAGTGTTATGTAATTCACATAGTAACATACAGTAGTAGATGAGATTGAAAAAAGACAGACGTCTATTGAGTTCAACCATTACAGATCCTACCTGATTTACAATAATTGCTAATTGAACTTACATTAAACAATTAGAAGCTGACTCATTTATTACAAGTAATCATATCCATGAATTCTGTTTTAGCTAAAAATATATCTATCATTTTTAAATTTATTAAAGGTATTGGCATTCACTACCTACTTAGACAATGAGTTACACAATTTGTGTGCTCTTACAGTGAAAAAACATTTATGTTGCTGGAGATTAAATCTTATTTCCTCTAGCCTTACAGTGTGATCTCTTGTCACAAACTATTGCCATTGAATAAACAATGTTTCCGCCAACTCTGAATATGGGTCTTGAATATATTTTTATAATGTAACCTCTGCAACGCCTTTTTTTCTAGTGTAAATAGACCCAATTTGCTCCTCATAGTTTAAATCCTCCATTCCCTTATGATGAATTATGCTTTCTTTTCTTGTATATATGCCTCTTTTAATACATGCTAGTATCTTAATATACTTAGATGCCACTGCCTTGCATTGTACACTGATGTTTAGCTTGTTATATGTAAGTATGCCTACATTATTTTCCTCCTATGTTATCTAAATCTAATCCCATTTAAATAATAGGTTCCCTGCATATTTTACTTCCAAAATATAGAACCTTACATTTACCAGTAATAAATCTCATTTTCCATTTGCAAGCCCATTCTTCTATTTTTTGTAAATCCCCTTGCAGAGCAATTACATCCTGCATTGACCTAATCACCTTACACAGCTTTTTATCATCTGCAAAAATAGAAATTCTGCTATTTAATCCTTCCTCCAAGTCATTTATAAAAATGTTAAAAAGAACCGGGCCCAGTACTGATCCTTGGAGGACTTTTACAAATAAATAATAATATATATCATATATATCTTATTTGCTAAATGAAGGGCTGCAGGTTTACCTTATGTTCATAGTATACATGCATACTGCTAAGTTTACCTTACCTGCTGATGCTGGTTTTTGAAGTGGCCTTTGCGGTGGTGGTTTCAAGATTAGCTGTCAGTCTTGGTGATATCCCTTTAAAACAAATTGATGTTCTATATTAAATAGACACAGGGACTGGGTTTCCACAAAAGGAAATTAGAGCAAAAATAAGATTTGGAATCTGGACTTTTATTAATAGGATATTTATTAAAAGAAAAGAAAACAACTCACTTGCAGTCCGAGAGGTAAGTGTTTGAGATGCATCTGGGGCTCCTGAGGGAGACTGAGATACAGTTTCGTTTTTTGACCCTTTAGGAATGGATGGTTTTGTAATTGGAGGTTTCCTTGAGGTCCTACTCTTAGTTTGTCCATTGGGTGATGATTCCATGTTGTCTAAACCTGCATTAGAAAAAAAACAAATAAATTGCATTCTAGCCCTAACAATATAAAGCCATTTATTTGTACTTGAGGAGTGCCCAACCTTTTTAATTGTGAGGCCACAATGGATTTTTTCCACTTAGATGACTGGTGAAAAACTTCTAGAAATACTGAAACAAAAATATATACTGCACACGGGCCTGCCCTTTGGCGAAGACGAGGGGGGCACCCGCACAGGGCTCTGCGATTTGGGGACCCTACACTGTCAGGTTAAAGGTAAGAAAAGGTGTAATGTACACCCTGTATTTAGTTTATGAAGAAGTGCTTATGGTATCAGGAAGTGTAATATATAGTGTATTCATAAGTAACACTGAATGCTGGGACAGGAGGCAGGCCTTAAAGGGGGAGGGGAATAAGGGCACTGGGCTGAGGGGCCCTACAAATTTGTTTTGTCCAGGTCGCCACAAATGCTATGGGTGGCCCTGATTGTACCTATATATAAATAACATCCAAATAAACTATGTTAAACTAGGTATATGCAATTGTTTTGTCTAATGTCAATGCCTGCTTGACTATGCAGTTATGTACCATGTCTACTTAAAGGGATACATTTTTTCTTTCATGATTCAGATAGAGCATTTTTGGTTCAACATCTGGGTAGCACTTGCTAAATGGTGGCTAAATGTAGCCACCAATCAGAAAGCACTACCCAGGGTGCTGAACCAAAAATGGGCTGGCTCCTAAGCTTTACATTCCTCTTTTTTAAATAAAGATACCAAGAGAATGAGGAAAAATTGATAATAGGAGTATATTAGAAAGGTGCTTTAAATTGCATGTTCTATCAGAAATAATTAAAGAAAAAAAATGTCGGTTTTATACCTCATTAATTATCTCTTGTGCATCTCTGGCAGTAGAGTGTCTGAATAGGATAATATGAGTATTGTTAATATATGATTAAAGAAGTACTAAAATAATCCTTATTGTTGAGATATATACAGCATTCAGTCAAGTAGATCTGAATGGTCAAATAAAATGCATTAGAGAGCTACTCTGTTGGTTGCACATGTCTCTTGTACTATAGGTGCTTGCAGATTTAACATTTATCAGTTAAACACAATTTGGGCTGCTAGCTGTCATTCATAAAAATACCGGTCGGCAAGCAAGTGACTGGACACAGCTGGGAAGTAGAGTCACAGGGGCCGATTTATCATTGTCTGTCCAACATGATACGCTGTAGCGTATCATGTCCGACAGGCATACGCTGTCGGCATGTAACATTGCACAAGCAGTTCTGGTGCCAATCAACCTGATCGTAAAGGATCGGGTGGATTGCTGTCCGCAGCTTCAGAAGCAGCGGACCAGCAGTCTTAAGACCGCTGCTTTATAACTGATGTTTCCGGTGAGCCTGAAGGCTCGCACGGAAACAGGGGCATCAGGCCCTTGATAAATCGGCCCCACAGACTGGCCCCTCTTCCAAGTTGTACCTTAGGCCTCACCTTTGAACCTGGCATATAGATTTTTCACAACTGAGTAGCGATTGTA